>NC_069502.1:303232896-303501978 GCF_027579735.1 Bombina bombina | reverse complement strand
GAAAGCTCAGGGTCTTTGGTCTCGGGAAGAATCTCTTCTACCGATAAATATTCTGGAACTGAGAGCGATATTCAATGCGCTCCAGGCCTGGCCCCAGCTTGCGAGGACCAGGTTCATACGGTTTCAATCAGACAACATGACGACTGTTGCGTACATCAACCATCAGGGGGGAACAAGGAGTTCCCTAGCGATGGAAGAAGTAACCAAAATTATTCTTTGGGCGGAGTCTCACTCCTGCCACCTGTCTGCTATCCACATCCCAGGAGTGGAAAATTGGGAAGCGGATTTTCTGAGTCGTCAGACATTGCATCCGGGGGAGTGGGAACTCCATCCGGAAATCTTTGCCCAAGTCACTCACCTGTGGGGCATTCCAGACATGGATCTGATGGCCTCTCGTCAGAACTTCAAAGTTCCTTGCTACGGGGCCAGATCCAGGGATCCCAAGGCGGCTCTAGTGGATGCACTAGTAGCACCTTGGACCTTCAAACTAGCTTATGTGTTCCCGCCATTTCCTCTCATCCCCAGGCTGATAGCCAGGATCAAGCAGGAGAGGGCGTCGGTGATCTTGATAGCTCCTGCGTGGCCACGCAGGACTTGGTATGCAGATCTGGTGAATATGTCATCGGCTCCACCTTGGAAGCTACCTTTGAGACGAGACCTTCTTGTTCAGGGTCCGTTCGAACATCCGAATCTGGTTTCACTCCAGCTGACTGCTTGGAGATTGAACGCTTGATTTTATCGAAGCGAGGATTCTCAGATTCTGTGATCGATACTCTTGTTCAGGCCAGAAAGCCTGTGACTAGAAAGATTTACCACAAAATTTGGAAAAAATATATCTGTTGGTGTGAATCTAAAGGATTCCCTTGGGACAAGGTTAAGATTCCTAGGATTCTATCCTTCCTTCAAGAAGGATTGGAAAAAGGATTATCTGCAAGTTCCCTGAAGGGACAGATTTCTGCCTTGTCGGTATTACTTCACAAAAAGCTGGCAGCTGTGCCAGATGTTCAAGCCTTTGTTCAGGCTCTGGTTAGAATCAAGCCTGTTTACAAACCTTTGACTCCTCCTTGGAGTCTCAATTTAGTTCTTTCAGTTCTTCAGGGGGTTCCGTTTGAACCCTTACATTCCGTTGATATTAAGTTATTATCTTGGAAAGTTTTGTTTTTAGTTGCGATTTCTTCTGCTAGAAGAGTCTCAGAATTATCTGCTCTGCAGTGTTCTCCTCCTTATCTGGTGTTCCATGCAGATAAGGTGGTTTTACGTACTAAACCTGGTTTTCTTCCAAAAGTTGTTTCTAACAAAAACATTAACCAGGAGATTATCGTACCTTCTCTGTGTCCAAAACCAGTTTCAAAGAAGGAACGTTTGTTGCACAATTTGGATGTTGTTCGCGCTCTAAAATTCTATTTAGATGCTACAAAGGATTTTAGACAAACATCTTCCTTGTTTGTTGTTTATTCAGGTAAAAGGAGAGGTCAAAAAGCAACTTCTACCTCTCTCTCTTTTTGGATTAAAAGCATCATCAGATTGGCTTACGAGACTGCCGGACGGCAGCCTCCCGAAAGAATCACAGCTCATTCCACTAGGGCTGTGGCTTCCACATGGGCCTTCAAGAACGAGGCTTCTGTTGATCAGATATGTAGGGCAGCGACTTGGTCTTCACTGCACACTTTTACCAAATTTTACAAGTTTGATACTTTTGCTTCTTCTGAGGCTATTTTTGGGAGAAAGGTTTTGCAAGCCGTGGTGCCTTCCATTTAGGTGACCTGATTTGCTCCCTCCCTTCATCCGTGTCCTAAAGCTTTGGTATTGGTTCCCACAAGTAAGGATGACGCCGTGGACCGGACACACCTATGTTGGAGAAAACAGAATTTATGTTTACCTGATAAATTTCTTTCTCCAACGGTGTGTCCGGTCCACGGCCCGCCCTGGTTTTTTCTTCTGTTATGTGTGATCAGTCCACGGGTCATCATTACTTCTGGGATATAACTCCTCCCCAACAGGAAATGCAAGAGGATTCACCCAGCAGAGCTGCATATAGCTCCTCCCCTCTACGTCAGTCCCAGTCATTCTCTTGCACCCAACGACTAGATAGGATGTGTGAGAGGACTATGGTGATTATACTTAGTTTTTATGACTTCAATCAAAAGTTTGTTATTTTACAATAGCACCGGAGCGTGTTATTACTTCTCTGGCAGAGTTTGAGGAAGAATCTGCCAGAGTTTTTTACTATGATTTTAACCGGAGTAGTTAAGATCATATTGCTGTTCTCGGCCATCTGAGGGAGGTAAAGGCTTCAGATCAGGGGACAGCGGGCAGATGAATCTGCATTGAGGTATGTAGCAGTTTTTATTTTCTGAATGGAATTGATGAGAAAATCCTGCCATACCGTTAAAATGACATGTATGTATACACTTCAGTATTCTGGGGATGGTATTTCACCGGAACTACTCTGCTAAAGGTCACTAATACTTTTAATAACTATTTATCATGCTAAACGTTTTTGCTGGAATGTAGAATCGTTTACATTGCTGAGGTACTGTGTGAATAGATATTTGGGCATTATTTTCCACTTGGCAGTTTTTTGCTTGTAATTGTGACAGTTTCTTTTCTCTTCACTGCTGTGTGAGAGAGGGAGGGGCCGTTTTTGGCGCTCTTTACTACGCATCAAAAAATTCCAGTCAGTCACTTTTATTTTTCCTGCATGATCCGGTTCATCTCTGACAGATCTCAGGGGTCTTCAAACTTCTTTGAAGGGAGGTAACTTCTCTCAGCAGAGCTGTGAGAATTCTTATAGTGACTGTGCATAAAAACGTTGCTTTGTACTTTTTATGTCAAATTTAATTATTGTTATTTTACTAATGGGAACAAACCTTTGCTAAGAGTTGTGTTGTTTTAAAGTTTGATGCTATAACTGTTTTTCAGTTCATTATTTCAACTGTTATTTAATCGTTTAGTACCTCTTTGAGGCACAGTATTTTTTTGCTAAAAAAGATTATAACCAAGTTGTAAGTTTTTTGCTAGTGTGTTAAACATGTCTGACTCAGAGGAAGATATCTGTGTCATTTGTTCCAATGCCAAGGTGGAGCCCAATAGAAATTTATGTACTAACTGTATTGATGCTACTTTAAATAAAAGTCAATCTGTACAATGTGAACAAATTTCACCAAACAGCGAGGGGAGAGTTATGCCGACTAACTCGCCTCACGCGGCAGTACCTGCATCTCCCGCCCGGGAGGTGCGTGATATTATGGCGCCTAGTACATCTGGGCGGCCATTACAGATAACATTACAAGATATGGCTACTGTTATGACTGAAGTTTTGTCTAAATTACCAGAACTAAGAGGCAAGCGTGATCACTCTGGGGTGAGAACAGAGTGCGCTGACAATGCAAGGGCCATGTCTGATACTGCGTCACAGCTCGCAGAGCATGAGGACGGAGAGCTTCATTCTGTGGGTGACGGTTCTGATCCAAACAAATTGGACTCAGATATTTCAAATTTTAAATTTAAATTGGAGAACCTCCGTGTATTACTAGGGGAGGTCTTAGCAGCTCTTAACGATTGTAACTCCGTTGCAATACCAGAGAAACTGTGTAGGTTGGATAAATACTTTGCGGTACCGGCGAGTACTGACGTTTTTCCTATACCTAAGAGACTAACTGAAATTGTTACTAAGGAGTGGGATAGACCCGGTGTGCCGTTCTCACCCCCTCCAATATTTAGAAAGATGTTCCCAATAGACGCCACCACTAGGGACTTATGGCAGACGGTCCCCAAGGTGGAGGGAGCAGTTTCTACTTTAGCTAAGCGTACCACTATCCCGGTGGAGGATAGTTGTGCTTTTTCAGATCCAATGGATAAAAAGTTAGAGGGTTACCTTAAGAAAATGTTTGTTCAACAAGGTTTTATATTACAACCCCTTGCATGTATCGCGCCGATTACGGCTGCGGCAGCATTTTGGATTGAGTCGCTGGAAGAGAACCTTAGTTCATCTACGCTAGACGACATTACGGACAGGCTTAGAGTCCTTAAACTAGCTAATTCTTTCATTTCGGAGGCCGTAGTACATTTAACTAAACTCACGGCTAAGAACTCAGGATTCGCCATACAGGCACGTAGGGCGCTGTGGCTAAAATCCTGGTCAGCTGATGTGACTTCTAAGTCCAAATTACTAAATATACCTTTCAAGGGGCAGTCTTTATTTGGGCCCGGTTTGAAAGAAATTATCGCTGACATTACAGGTGGTAAGGGCCACGCCCTACCTCAAGACAAAGCCAAAGCTAAGGCTAGACAGTCTAATTTTCGTCCCTTTCGGAATTTCAAAACAGGAGCAGCATCAACCTCCACTGCACCAAAACAGGAAGGAGCTGTTGCTCGTTACAGGCAAGGCTGGAAGCCTAACCAGTCCTGGAACAAGAGCAAGCAGGCCAGGAAACCTGCTGCTGCCCCAAAGACAGCATGAACCGAGAGCCCCCGATCCGGGACCGGATCTAGTGGGGGGCAGACTCTCTCTCTTTGCCCAGGCCTGGGCAAGAGATGTTCAGGATCCCTGGGCTCTAGAGATCATATCTCAGGGATACCTTCTAGACTTCAAATTATCTCCCCCAAGAGGGAGATTTCATCTGTCAAGGTTGTCAACAAACCAGATAAAGAAAGAAGCGTTTCTACGCTGCGTACAAGATCTGTTATTAATGGGAGTGATCCATCCGGTTCCACGGTCGGAACAAGGACAAGGGTTCTACTCAAACCTGTTTGTGGTTCCCAAAAAAGAGGGAACTTTCAGGCCAATCTTAGATTTAAAGATTCTAAACAAATTCCTAAGAGTTCCATCGTTCAAAATGGAAACTATTCGGACAATCTTACCCATGATCCAAGAGGGTCAGTACATGACCACAGTGGATTTAAAGGATGCTTACCTTCACATACCGATCCACAAAGATCATCACCGGTACCTAAGGTTTGCCTTCTTAGACAGGCACTACCAGTTTGTAGCTCTTCCATTCGGACTGGCTACGGCTCCAAGAATCTTCACAAAGGTTCTGGGTGCCCTTCTAGCGGTACTAAGACCGCGAGGGATTTCGGTAGCTCCGTACCTAGACGACATTCTAATACAAGCTTCAAGCTTTCAAACTGCCAAGTCTCATACAGAGTTAGTTCTGGCATTTCTAAGGTCGCATGGATGGAAGGTGAACGAAAAGAAGAGTTCTCTTTTTCCTCTCACAAGAGTTCCATTCTTGGGGACTCTTATAGATTCTGTAGAAATGAAGATTTACCTGACAGAAGACAGGTTAACAAAGCTTCAAAATGCATGCCGCGTCCTTCATTCCATTCAACACCCGTCAGTAGCTCAATGCATGGAGGTGATCGGCTTAATGGTAGCGGCAATGGACATAGTACCTTTTGCACGTCTACACCTCAGACCGCTGCAATTATGCATGCTAAGTCAGTGGAATGGGGATTACTCAGATTTGTCCCCTACTCTGAATCTGAATCAAGAGACCAGAAATTCTCTTCTATGGTGGCTTCATCGGCCACACCTGTCCAGGGGGATGCCATTCAGCAGGCCAGACTGGACAATTGTAACAACAGACGCCAGCCTACTAGGTTGGGGCGCTGTCTGGAATTCTCTGAAGGCTCAGGGACTATGGAATCAGGAGGAGAGTCTCCTTCCAATAAACATTCTGGAATTGAGAGCAGTTCTCAATGCCCTTCTGGCTTGGCCCCAGTTAACAACTCGGGGGTTCATCAGGTTTCAGTCGGACAACATCACGACTGTAGCTTACATCAACCATCAGGGAGGGACAAGAAGCTCCCTAGCAATGATGGAAGTATCAAAGATAATTCGCTGGGCAGAGTCTCACTCTTGCCACCTGTCAGCAATCCACATCCCGGGAGTGGAGAACTGGGAGGCGGATTTCTTGAGTCGCCAGACTTTTCATCCGGGGGAGTGGGAACTTCATCCGGAGATCTTTGCCCAAATACTTCGACGTTGGGGCAAACCAGAGATAGATCTCATGGCGTCTCGCCAGAACGCCAAACTTCATCGCTACGGGTCCAGATCCAGGGATCCGGGAGCAGTTCTGATAGATGCTTTGACAGCACCTTGGAACTTCAGGATGGCTTATGTGTTTCCACCCTTCCCGCTGCTTCCTCGATTGATTGCCAAAATCAAACAGGAGAGAGCATCAGTAATTCTAATAGCACCTGCATGGCCACGCAGGACTTGGTATGCAGATCTGGTGGACATGTCATCCTGTCCGCCTTGGTCTCTACCTCTAAGACAGGACCTTCTGATACAGGGTCCATTCAAACACCAAAATCTAACTTCTCTGAAGCTGACTGCTTGGAAATTGAACGCTTGATTTTATCAAAACGTGGTTTTTCTGAGTCGGTTATTGATACCCTGATTCAGGCTAGGAAGCCTGTTACCAGAAGGATTTACCATAAAATATGGCGGAAATACCTATACTGGTGCGAATCCAAAGGTTACTCCTGGAGTAAGGTTAGGATCGCTAGGATATTGTCCTTTCTACAAGAAGGTTTAGAAAAGGGTTTATCAGCTAGTTCATTAAAGGGACAGATTTCAGCTCTGTCCATCTTGTTACACAGACGTCTGTCAGAAAATCCAGACGTCCAGTCCTTTTGTCAGGCTTTAGCTAGGATCAAGCCTGTATTTAAAGCTGTTGCTCCACCATGGAGTTTAAACTTAGTTCTTAACGTTTTACAGGGTGTTCCGTTTGAACCCCTTCATTCCATTGATATAAGAATGTTATCTTGGAAAGTTCTGTTTTTAATGGCTATTTCCTCGGCTCGAAGAGTCTCTGAGTTATCAGCCTTACATTGTGATTCCCCTTATCTGATTTTTCACTCAGACAAGGTAGTTCTGCGTACTAAACCTGGGTTCTTACCTAAGGTAGTCACTAACAGGAACATCAATCAAGAGATTGTTGTACCATCCTTGTGTCCAAATCCTTCTTCAAAGAAGGAACGTCTTCTACACAATCTGGATGTAGTTCGTGCCCTCAAGTTCTACTTGCAGGCAACTAAAGATTTTCGCCAAACTTCTTCCTTGTTTGTCGTTTACTCTGGACAGAGGAGAGGTCAAAAAGCTTCTGCTACCTCTCTCTCTTTTTGGCTTCGTAGCATAATACGTTTAGCCTATGAGACTGCTGGGCAGCAGCCTCCTGAAAGAATTACAGCTCACTCCACTAGAGCTGTGGCTTCCACTTGGGCCTTTAAGAATGAGGCCTCTGTTGAACAGATTTGCAAGGCTGCAACTTGGTCTTCGCTTCATACTTTTTCCAAATTTTACAAATTTGACACTTTTGCTTCTTCGGAGGCTATTTTTGGGAGAAAGGTTCTTCAGGCAGTGGTTCCTTCTATATAATGAGCCTGCCTATCCCTCCCGTCATCCGTGTACTTTTGCTTTGGTATTGGTATCCCAGAAGTAATGATGACCCGTGGACTGATCACACATAACAGAAGAAAACATAATTTATGCTTACCTGATAAATTCCTTTCTTCTGTTGTGTGATCAGTCCACGGCCCGCCCTGTTTTAAGGCAGGTAGATATCTTTTAAATTATACTCCAGTCACCACTTCACCCTTGGTTACTCCTTTCTCGTTGATTCTTGGTCGAATGACTGGGACTGACGTAGAGGGGAGGAGCTATATGCAGCTCTGCTGGGTGAATCCTCTTGCATTTCCTGTTGGGGAGGAGTTATATCCCAGAAGTAATGATGACCCGTGGACTGATCACACAACAGAAGAAAGGAATTTATCAGGTAAGCATAAATTATGTTTTTAATCAGGTCTGATATTTTATTTTCTTTAACTACAGTCACCACGGTACCATATGGTTTCTCCTATGCAAATATTCCTCCTTAACGTCGGTCGAATGACTGGGGTAGGCGGAGCCTAGGAGGGATCATGTGACCAGCTTTGCTGGGCTCTTTGCCATTTCCTGTTGGGGAAGAGAATATCCCACAAGTAAGGATGACGCCGTGGACCGGACACACCGTTGGAGAAAGAAATTTATCAGGTAAACATAAATTCTGTTTTTATCCCTCCCTCTCTAGTGACTTGCGTGGAAGATCCACATCTTGGGTATTCGTTATCCCATATGTCACTAGCTCATGGACTCTTACTAATTACATGAAAGAAAACATAATTTATGTAAGAACTTACCTGATAAATTTATTTCTTTCATATTAGCAAGAGTCCATGAGGCCCACCCTTTTTGTGGTGGTTATGATTTTTTTGTATAAAGCACAATTATTCCAATTCCTTATTTTTTATGCTTTTGCACTTTTTTCTTATCACCCCACTTCTTGGCTATTCGTTAAACTGATTTGTGGGTGTGGTGAGGGGTGTATTTATAGGCATTTTGAGGTTTGGGAAACTTTGCCCCTCCTGGTAGGAATGTATATCCCATACGTCACTAGCTCATGGACTCTTGCTAATATGAAAGAAATGAATTTATCAGGTAAGTTCTTACATAAATTGTTATATATAGTGTGTGTGTATATATATATATATATATATATATATATATATATATATGTGTATGTATGTGTATATATATATATATATATATATATATATATATATATATATATATATATATATATATATATATGTGTGTGTGTGTGTAGTTTAGTCTGTTTTTTTAATAATTTGATGACATTTTTGATTAGTGTGTTCCATTTCTTTCTAATGGCAGTGAGTCCACAAATTCCATTAATAACCTATGGGAAATATTCCACCTGGCCAAGGCAAAGACACCCCAAACAGGGCATTGAAATATCAATTCCCCCTACCCTCTCAGTTCGTTGCCTCGTTCATGGAGGTAGGCAGAGAGGTGCTCTGCTGAAGATTCTGTTTGTATTGTCCTCAGTGTATCGTTTCCTGCAAAAGATGTCAGGGGAGTTGTTGAAAGCCATTTAAACCTCTTAGTAGAGTTTTGGTGAATATTGGCTTCTGGATGTCGCAGGGAAGTTCCTATGCAACTTTCAGTGTTCTGCTATCCTCCCTTTTTAGGCAAACAGTGTTAGTTACTCAAATTTTCCTTTGTGTTACCGGACTCTGTCAGGATGACAGAAGCTGGGTGAGTCCTGATTTTTTTTATTTTCTCTCTCTAATGGCTTGTTGCCTAATGAGATAGGGTAAGCAGTCAGATTGCCAGCAGACTGGTTTATGGGGACCCTCACAGCAGAGGGGGGCTAACTAGTAAACATTATTACAGCTGTAAACTAGGGGCAATCTATGGAGGAAAGTGACCACCTGGTTAGATGTCGCACCACTTGTGGGGACACAAAACCACACTCAGAATCAGCATCTGGCCTTGCTGTTCGTACTTGGTGCACGCTGCTGCCATATGGGACGGCTTGTAAGAAGGGGTTATGTTTGGCCTCGGCTAATCGCCCAGAAATCACACTATTATAAGTCTCCTACAGAAGGAGTGTTAATACCTATGTGACCTGGAGGCTGCAAACGGGCTATAAGCATTATTGGCGTGCCCTGTCAAACTGCTCCTCATACGCATCATGGTTTGGGCATGTTTCACACAGGCAGTTTTCATTCTAATAAATGCATGCTATGCAGGTTTCATATAGTGTGTCGTCCTGCTCAACTATGCAACACATGCCTTACATCTGTTCTGCAGTCTCATTCAGGGGGCCCTGGTATTCAGTCGTCCGCATTGTCCCCGCCACCTCATTCTACCCCTGGATGTCCTGCAGACTCGCAGACCTCAGTATGCCCAGTTATGCCACAACCACAAACTGCGACCCCTATTTACTGCACATGCTGTTCTGTGATCCCGTTTCTCAAACACAATCCGGAGTTTGAACTGTTCCCCATGATTTTGCAGCCCAGTTACAATCTGCTAGAGGCAGCAGTCGGCCATATACAACTTTCTGACGATAACTCCTTGGCTAGCTCTGAAAGAGTACTTTCGTTTTGTGACTCCTGGAGAATCTAAAACTCTGAGGATATTACTTTTAGATTTAAAATTGAGCACCTAAGGTATTACTTAGAGGTTTTAAGTACATTAGGCGTACCTGAATTCTTCCATCGGTGGTGGCTAGTACTTAAAGTGCCATAAAACCGGTTGAGATCTGTGCATATCCTAAAAGGGCTAATTAAGTAAAAATAGTTTGTATAAAAAAGTTTAAAAATTGTTGGGAAGTATTTTAAAATAATGCTGTCTGTACACTGTGCTCCACCCCTTGCATCAGTGTTTAAAGACAGGCATTGTTTCAACTTAATTCACAGCTTCTAGGCATGCTCCAGCAGATGATCCCTATTCATTTGTGCATTTTACCAAAACAACAATGGATATAGCTACAGCCATAAAAATAATTGTGTGGGGGGAGTTAGAGCTGTACATTTCAGAAACTAAAAAGAAAGGGTTAATGGCGAGAAACTGCAGTATAAATTTGCAGGTAAAGTAATTAATGTACATATTATATTTTGTCTCTAACTCAACTTGTTTTATGTCCCTTTAAGGACTGCCTTCCCTACCTTTCCCTCCCTAAAATGTTTGTGGACTCCACAGCTTGGGAATTGGTTTCCTAAAGGTCATGAATGGAATTTGTGGACTATCACTGCCATTAGAAAATATAATTTGTTTACCTGAAATTATTTTCTTTCTTGGTAGTGAGTCCACAAACCCGCCCTGAAATAGTGTAATGGCATCAGTCTTACGGCACCTCTTATATCTCATTACTTTTCCTTATCCTCAACTTGAACTACTGAGACAAGGTAGGGGAAGTGGGAGGGATATTTCAGTGCTCTGTTTGGGGTCTTTGCCGCCTCCTGGTGGTCAGGTAGTGTATTTCCCATAGGTTATGAATGGAATTCGTGGACTCTCAATGCCAAAAATTGAAACACAAATTATATTTTCTGACCCTGCATCATTTCTTTTTTTGTGAACCGTACCACATTACATAGTGTCTTGCAAAACTGCTAGCTGTCAATCATGCAAAATATCTATACCGGTTTCCCAAATAATTACTAGAGAACAAAATTATTGATAAAATACTAAATTTATAATGTTTTTGTTAGTGGATATTTCAGAAGACTCAAAGAAGAATGAACCAATCTTTAAAGTTGCACCTTCAAAATGGGAAGCAGTGGATGAATCGGAGCTGGAATCACAAGGTTAGGAAATGTGTGTGTGTGTGTGTGTGTTTATTTTTTTAGTGTGTTAAATTATCATCATTAAAGATAGTAGTGTGTTGAAATAGTAAGTAATGTAAAGACGTTGCTTTTTTTTTAATGTGCACTGCAGGTTGTAATAAAGTTTACACAGGCTGGGTAGAAAGTGGCCTTGTGCCATAAATTTATAATCCTATATGTATTTATGTGTATGGGAGAAGCTGGTTTAAGATTCTTTGGTGTTAATCATAATTTCCTAAGGGTACCGATCCTTCAAAGGCCAAAGCCACCTTGGCTTGTATGAAGGGAAGTGATGGGAGTGATCACTTCTCTTCCAGTCGTGAAAGAGATTAAGTGTTTCTCTTCCGTTCTGCTCCTAGTTCCAAAGACCGAAGGTGCTTTTTGGCCTATGTTGGACCTCCAAAACCCTAAACTAATTTCTGAATATGCCAACTTTTAAAATGGAAATAATTGACACTATACTTCCTTTAGTGGAGGAGGGTCCATTTATCAAAGCATAACATACTAAAGGTGCCACACTAAGTGTCAACAGATCAAGATAATGTAATTCAATTATGTGAATGAGTGCGCTATTAAATCCTATATACATAAAACATAAGTGCTCCAAATCGTAAACGCAGCAAACCAGAGGAAATAACAAGTCTCTTCAAATAGTCAAGGAATATAGGTTTCAATCTTTGTAGCTGAAAATGATTTCAGGTCAGCTCCTTTTCAAATTCTTAAAGGGCTATGATTCAAAAACATTATACGCTCTAATCCATTAGAGCATGTAATTTTATGACTCGACCCTGTTCTTCTGGAAAAACACACAATAGAAGTGCTGCTTGGGACCAGCAGTTCACTTCAGGTCCTGAACAGCACTTCTACTGTGTGTTTAACACCTTTGCCGGGATTAAACACACAGTAGAGCAGGGTTGATAGTTTTAAACCTACATGCTGTAACGTGTTAAAGCATGTAATTTTTCAACTATTATGGCCCTTTAAAGGGGAGACAGTCAAGTCCAAATTAAACTTTCATGGTTCAAATAGGGCATGTAATTTTAAACAACTTTCCAATTTACTTTTATCACCAATTTTGCTTTGTTCTTTTGGTATTCTTAGTTGAAAGCTAAACCTAGGAGGTTCATATGCTAATTTCTTAGATCCTCAAATCTGAATACATTTTGACAGTTTTTCACAACTGTTAACATTGAGCTCATGCACGTGTGTTTACCTAGGAGTGAGCATTGATTGGCTAAAATGCAAGTCTGTCAAAAGAACTGAAATAAGGGGGCAGTTTGCAGAGGCTTAGATACAAGGTAATCACAGAGGTAAAATGTGGAATATAACTGTTGGTTATGCAAAACTGGGGAATAGGTAATAAAGGGATTATATTTTGAAACAACAAAAATTCTTGTTTTGACTGTCCCTTTTTAAGGTCACAGGAAAAATTCTCCAACAAAAGTGAAGAAAGGGACCACCCGACAGCGTTATGTCTTTAAATCACCATGTGAGAAAGTATTAGATTATTATTATTATTCTTTATTTATAAAGCGCCAACAGATTCTGCATCGCTGCCCCTGGGAAATTGGGGGCACTATTCCCGTGGGTACTTGCAATCTAGATGGGTAGGAGGGTGGGAAACAGGAGGTGGGGACTGCAAAGGTGGGAATGATATTAGTGGGGAGATGAGGACAACTGTTGGGTTAGTGAAGTTAATTTGTTAATGAGTCGGGTAATAGGCTTGCCTGAACAAAAAGGTCTTCTGTGAACGTTTAAAGGAGGAGAGGTAAGCGGAGTGTATCTAACGGCTCGAGGAAGGGCGTTCCAGAGGGTTGGAGCCGCACGATAGAAGTCCTGTATTCTAGCATGTGAGGAGGTGATGGTAGAGGACGCAAGGAGCAGGTCATTGTTGGATCTTAGGGGGCGGGCTGGAGTATATTTGCTGATGAGTGAGGACAGGTAGGGTGGGGCAGCATTGGTGAGGGCTTTGTAGGTCAGGGTGAGAATTTTGAATTTAATTCTGCTGTGAATGGGGAGCTAATGAAGGGACTCAGAGAAGTGCTGCAGAAACGGAGCGTAGTGAGAGGTGGATTAGCCTGGCAGATGCATTTAGGATGGATTGAAGGGGAGAGAGGAAGGCCAGTTAGCAAGTTATTGCAGTAGTCAAGTCAGGAAATTACCAGGGAGTGGATAAGCAGTTTAGTTGTTTCGTCACTCAGAAACAGACACATTTTGGAGATATTGCGTAGGTGGTTGCGGCAGGATGAAGAGCGCAGTTGGATGTGGGGAATGAAGGACAGATTTGAGTCAAGTGTGACTCCGAGGCAGCGGACTTGGGGTGATGGGGAGATAGTGGTGCCGCCAACAGTGATGGAAAAATTAGAAACTGTAGTGGAGCTAGAGTGGGGGATTAGAAGTAGTTCAGTCTTGGCCATGTTTATTTTTAGGTGGTGAGAGGCCATCCAGGAGGAAATGCCAGATAAACAGTCGCTGATGTGAGAATTGACAGAAGGTGCAGGGGGTGGAAAAATAGATCTGGGTGTCATCAGCATAGAGGTGGTAGTTGAAGCCATAGCTGTTAAGTTTACCCAGTGTAGAAGTGTAAATAGAGAAGAGTAGAGGACCCAGGACACAGCCTTGAGGTACTCCAACAGACAGGCAATGGAGAGGAGGAGCCACCAGCAAAAGAGACGGAAAAGGATCTGTTAGAGAGATAAGAGTGAATCCAAGATTGGGCAGTGTCACAGAGCCCAAGAAAACAGAGTCCGTAGGAGAAGGGGATGGTCAACAGTGTCAAAGGCAGCAGAGAAGTCAAGTAAGATGAGTATAGAGTAGTAGCCTTTTTTTTTAGCAGAAAGGAGATCATTAGTAACCTTGGTGAGGGCAGTCTCAGTTGAGTGTTGGGGACGGAAGCCAGATAGCAGGGGGTCGAGCAGTGAGTTGGAGGACAGAAAGTGGGTTAGGCGATTGGAAACTAGTTTTTCAAGGATTTTTTAAGCTAGCGGGAGCAGTGATATGGGGCGATAGCTCGCAGGAGAATTGGGGTCAAGGGAGGGTTTTTTGAGGATGGGGTGACCTTTGTATGTTTGAAGGAGGCAGGGAATGAGCTGGTAGAAAGGGATAGATTGAATATGTGGGTAAGAGCCGGAGTGAGGGTGGGTGACAGAGAAGCTATTAGATGTGAAGGAATAGGGTCAAGTGGGCAGGTAGTGAGGTGTGAGGAAGACAATAGGGAAGCCACTTAACTCTCAGTGGTTGGGAGGATGCAGAGAGCGGCAGAGGGGGTGACTGGGAGTGAAGTTGGGAGATTGCAGGCTTGTGTTGGGATGTTTCTTTGGATGGTAAGTGTTTTATTGAAAAAGTAGTCAGCCAGGTCTTGAGCACTGAACGCAGATGAGGGGCGTGGTGCAGGCGGTAGAGAAGAGTTGAAAATGGAGAAGTCTTTTAGGGTTTGAGGAGTAAGTGGATATAAGAGAAGAGAAGTAGGTTTGCTTAGCTAAGTGAAGGAGGTGTAAGAGTGAAGGATTAGCTTATAGTGCATAAAATCAGGTTCGGAGCGGGATTTTCTCAAGGCATGTTCAGCAGTCCGGGAGCATTTTTGTAGGTGGCGTGTTTGCTGGGAGTGCCAGGGCTGGTGCTGACAACGTGGGGCTTGGCGAAGTTGGGGCAGTCAAGTGCAGAGGAGAGAGTATTGTTGTATAGTGGGTTATGGCAAGGTCAGGGCAGGATATTGTGGAAGTGTGGGTGAGGCGTATTTGATTAAGGTTGGGGAGGGTCAACAGTGTGCAGATTTCTGTGGGGGGGAGTAGGTTTAGCGCCTGTATTTTAAGATTAAAGGTGAGCAGGTGGTGGGCTGAAATGGGAAATGGGCGACGGTCAACATCTGGGAGAGAGCAGAGATAGGACAATACCAGATCAGTAGTGTCTGTTGCGGTGGGTAGGGAATAGGGTGGATTGTAATAGTCCGAAGGAGTTTGTGAGTGAGAGAAGTTTAGAGGCAGCAGGGGCAAATGGGTTGTCAATGGGGATGTTGAAGTCCCCCAGAATTAGAGTAGGTGTATTTGTAGAGAGAAAGTAAGGAAGCTAGGCAGAAAAGTTGTCAAGGAATTGGGAGGTTGGTCCAGGGGGGCGATAGATAACTGCCACTCAGAGAGAGAGAGAGAGAGGGGGGGGGGGGGAGGAGAACAGGCGAATGCAGTGGACTTCAAAGGAAGAAAAGGAGAGAGATGGAGATAGGTACTGATAGGAGCAGGAGGGGGGGAGTAAGATGCCAACACCGCCACCTTGTGTGGCTAAAGTGAAGACCACCATGTGTGAGAGCAGCAATGGAAACGGTGTCAGAGAAAGATAGCCAGGTTTCAGTAATTGTTAAAAGGTTGAAAGTGTTGGAAACAGGTCGTGAACGGTTGTAAGTTTGTTAGATAGAGCGAGCAATCCAGAGGGCACAAGAAAAGGGAGAGGATAAGTGCTGTGGATTAATAGAGATGAGATTGTTGGTATTGCGTGACCTAGGGGTTTTACAGTGGGAGACAGAGTGTAAAAGTGTGGTGATTGCTGCAGGGTTAGGAGAGATATCACCAGCAGCAAGCAGAAGTAGCAGTGAGTGACAGAAGGTGAGAGTGAGATTTGTAGGAGCGTGTGTGACTAGACATAGGAGAGTTAGAGGGGGAAGCGTTTCTAAGGAAACGGTAGTTCATGAGAGGACAGCATAGGGGATGAGAAGGGAGGGTGAGATATGGATAGTGTGGGGGTTGTTTTTATGGGGACATGCAGTGAGTTTTAGGAGAAGGGCAGACAGAAAGCAGAAAATACATAGAGAGCATTGTGTAGGTGTATAGTTAGTAAGTTTTACCTGTTAGTGGGACTGCAGTTTTCACCTCCAGTTTCTAACTCCAGTGAGTATCTCTGCCACTTTTAACAGCGCCACTTAGAATCAGATGAGCCTTGGGCCTATCTGTAATACATTTTAGCAGATGTCAAAATGAGCTGTCGGGTGGAATTAGAATCTTTCCAGCTAGCTGATCTCCGGTTCAAGTGGATTGGTATCAAACACAGTTCAGCAATTAGAACTTTATTAAAGGGTTAGTAAACACCAGCATTTTTGTTGTTTAAAGAGGTACAGTAGATAATCCCTTTATTACCCATTCCCCAATGTTGCATAACCAACAAAGTTATAATATACTTTTTACCTCTGATTACCTTGTATCTATGCCTCTGCAAACTGCCCCCTTATTTCAGTTCTTTTGACAGACTTGCATTTTTAGCCAATCAGTGCTGACTCCTAGGAGCTTCACGTGCCTGAGCTCAGTTATCTATATGAAACACATGAACTAACGCCCTCTAATCTGAAAGCATTTTGACATCTTTTCACCACTAGAGGCAGTCTTCAAGGTCTAAGAAATTAGCATATGAACCTCCTAGATTTAGCTTTCAACTAAGAATACCTAGAGAACAAAGCAAAATTGGTAATAAAAGAAAATTGGAAAGTTGTTTTAAAATTGCATGCCCTATCAAAATCATGAGTTTGTTAAAGGGACAGTAAAGTAAAAAAAAAACCTCATGATTTAAATAGGGCATGCAATTTTAAACAACTTTCCAATTTACTTCTATTAAATTTGTTTAATTCTCTTGTTATCCTTTGCTAAAGGAACAGCATTGCACTACTGGCAGGTAGCTGAAAACACCTAGTTAGCCAATCACAAGAGACAAATGTGCAGGAATCAATCAGCAGCTAGCTTTAACTAGTGTAGGATGTGTGGTTTTTTTTTTTTAACAAGGAATACCAAGAGAACAAAGCACATTTGAAAATAGAAGTGAATTTAAAATTGTCTTTAAATTACATTTTCTATCTGAATCATGCAAGTTTAATTTTGACTTTCCTATCCCTTTAATACGATTTTTTTTTTTTTTACTTCAAAGGGATAGGAAAGTCAAAATTAAATTTGCACGAGAGAGTAATGTAACCATCACCATAGCAAAAAGATTAAAGGGACACTGAACCCAAATTTTTTTCTTTTGTGATTCAGATAGAGCATGAAATTTTAAGCAACTTTGTAATTTACTCATATCAAATGTTCCTTATTCTCTTGGTATCTTTAATTGAAATGCTAGAATGTAAGTTTAGATGCCGGCTCATTTTTGGTGAACAACCTAGGTTGTCCTTGCTAATTGGTGGATAAATTCATCCACCAATCAAAAACTGCTGTCCAGAGTGCTGATCCAAGAAAAAAAGCTTAGATGCCTTCTTTTTTATATAAAGATAGCAAGAGAACGAAGAAACATTGATAATAGGAGTAAATTAGAAAGTTGCTTAAAATTGCATGCTCTATCTGAATCACGAAAGAGAAATTTTGGGTTCGGTGTCCCTTTAAGCGAATTAGTCTGTGTTGTGCCTTTTCACTTTTTTGTTGGTGTGCTGTGTATTTCAGATATCTTGGCCCCCTGCTGATAATTGCATGTAAGAACCCTCTTTCTGGAGAGGTGTGGACAGAAAGAGCCCCCCCATTTGCCTACATAATGGGGACTTCCATTTCCATCCCTTCTCCACCTAGTTCTTTCCGACCTTTAGATGGATAAGGCCTAGGAAGGTTCCTCTTTAAATTTCCTGCAGTTGGATTTAGGGCTTCATATCGAATGGAGTATGTTTGATAAGGCATCCAGGAATCTTTCTGTGTTTGGGGGATTCCAATGGGGCCTCTAATTGTTGTTGCATGATAATGACTTTTCTTTCTTACGACATGGAGAGTCCACGACGTCATTCCAATTACTAGTGGGATATTCAACTCCTGGCCAGCAGGTGGAGGCAAAGAGCACCCCAGCAAAGCTGTTAAGTGTAACTTTCCTTACCCATAACCCCCAGTCATTCTCTTTGCCTCTGTCAAGGGAGGATGTGCAAAGTTGGTGTCTGAAGATTTTAATCCTTTAATAGGTACTTTTCCCTGCAAGCAAGGTTTAGGAGCTATGCTGTGTCCATGTCAATCTCTTTAGTAAGAGTAATGGTGGCTATTGGCAGTTAGAAAGCGGCGAGGTAGTCCTCGCTTTAGTTCTAAACATTATTGCTACTCCTTTGTAGAAAGCCAGGGTTGGTTACTCTGTTCTTTCTTTCTCTTCAGGTCCCTGATAGATATGGTAATCTATCACGCCTAGAACTGGCTCCCTGCAACCAGAACAGGTAAGTGCTTTGCCTTTCTAGGTGGGAAGGTCAGCATTTTCAGGGGTTAATGTCTGTTACAGGACACATATATAGATCTGTGTGTTCAAGGGTCAAGGCTCCCTGGTGGGTCTTAGTGACTTTTTATCCCTTTCTACAGGGATTTATCATGGGCAGTGACATGTACTTTTATTATGTAGATAAGGCTGTGGGCATAAGGGTTAATAGGATCACCTTTTAGAGGCTTTTGAGAGACTGACATAGGGATGGAAGGAGTAATGCTTATTCCGGTTCCCTTTATAAGGATAACAGGCTTAATAGATGTTTTATGTGAAGTTACGGTTATATTCAGACCGGCGTATTGCTTATTTGCGCCGTTTTTATTTCCTTTACACTTGTGGCGCAGTTAAGTAAAGGCGCACGCGTGACCTTCCGCTTCAGACTTATAGAAGCGGTTAGGAGAGCGGAGCTTAAGGTATATGTTAACAGCCTAGCTTGTGAAGGCTGTTTGATAGAGGTCTCCTGCTGTCTGACGATAACAATCGTCTTTATGGAGACTGCTATACTGAATAGACGATATCGATCGTGTCTTTCTTGCACCGGTTTGGAGTTCCGTTTTTTTTTTTTTTTTTTTCTTTACTAAATGACTTAGTTTCTGATCCGGAGGGTGAGTTTTCCTCAGTATTGAGGTTATAGAGGTGCAGGGCACAAATTCTTAAATAAGACTTTATTATACAGGGATAAGAATACCTTTCTGAGACGGTTATCTTTCAGGACGAGGTTGTCCGTACCATGCCTCATCTTTCTCAATCGTCCCAATCCTTATCTACGTCACAGGCAGTGCCCTGGGGGTATTTATTTGCCTGGTGATTTTGCTACCCTAATAATTTCTGCAGTTTTTCTTTATCTGCAATAAGGAAGAGAATATTTAGGAATTTCTCATAGGAGTTCTGACTCTATGTCTGCGTTGGTCGCTTTTTCTCATTTATCTGAAGATCATTCCTTGGCGGATCTGATGGAGATATTTCGGACTCTTAGTCTGTAGATGGAGACAAGTCCTATTTCAGTAGATCCAGAGGAGGTTAATTTTACCTGGAGCACCTTTGGTTGCTGTTGCTGGAGGTCCTTGCTACTTTGGAAGACTCTACTGTTGCTAGAGACCCCAAAGAGTCTAGTAATTTTAACAGAGTGTTTGTTTGATTTTCCTTCATCTGTTGAGATTTTTTTAAGTTCCAGACTGGATAATGGAAATTATTTCTAAGGAATGGGAAAAGAGGTATTACTTTTCTCTTGTTAAGTGTGTTCAGTCCACGGGTCATCCATTACTTATGGGATATATTCTCCTTCCCAACAGGAAGTTGCAAGAGGATCACCCAAGCAGAGCTGCTATATAGCTCCTCCCCTCACCTGTCATATCCAGTCATTCTCTTGCAAGTCTCAACAAAGGAGGAGGTCGCGAGAGGAGATAGGAGTGTTTTTTACCTAATTATTCTTCAATCAAAAGTTTATTATTTTAAAATGGCACCGGAGTGTGCTGTTTTTTTTCTCTCAGGCAGTATTTAGAAGAAGAATCTGCCTGCGTTTTTCTATGATCTTAGCAGACGTAACTAAGATCCACTGGCTGTTCTCGCACATTCTGAGGAGTGGGGTAACTTCAGATAAGGGAATAGCAGGCGGGGTCCCCCGCAAATGAGGTATGTGCAGTAAATATTTTCTAGGAATGGAATTGACTAAGAAAACACTGCTGTTACCCATATGATGTAAGTACAGCCTTTAATGCAGTAGTAGCGACTGGTATCAGGCTGATAAATGTATGCACAGTTCAGTTATTTTCTAGGGACTAGAATCTGACTGAGAAAATACTGTTAATACTGAAACAAATGTATGAGCCTTAACTGCAGTAGAAGCGACTGGTAGCAGGCTTAGTGATAACTTTGCATAACCCTGGAAAGTTGTTTTTTTTTAAAACGTTTACTGGCATGTTATTCGTTTTGTGAGGTACTTGGTGATAAATCCTTTTGGGCATGATTTATTTCCACATGGCTATCGTATATTTCTACATAGAAACCGTTGTAACAGGTCTTCCACTGTTGTAATATGAGTGGGAGGGGCCTTTTTTAGCGCCTTGTTGCACAGTTAAAATTCTAGCACAGTCTTCCTGCTTCTTCCTCCTTGATCCAGGACGTCTCCAGAGAGCTCAGGGGTCTTCAAAATTCATTTTTGAGGGAGGTAATCAGTCACAGCAGACCTGTGACAGTGTGTTTGACTGTGAGAAAAACGTTAAATCTTAAATTGATTATCCGGTTTTGGGTATTGAGGGGTTAATCATCCGTTTGCTAGTGGGTGCAATCCTCTGCTAAATTCATACATTTACTGTTAAATTGTTGGCTATAACTGAATTAGTTCATTGTTATTTCAACTGTGACAGTTTTTTTGTGTTTTTAAAAGCGCTGCTGCGTTTTTTCTATTGCTTGTAAATTTATTGAAAGATTTTTTCAAAGCTTGCTAGCCTTCATTGCTAGTCTGTTTAAACATGTCTGATACAGATGAATCTACTTGTTAATTATGTTTAAAAGCCAGTGTGGAGCCCAATAGAAATATGTGTACCAATTGTATTGATGCTACTTTAAATAAGTCAGTCTTTACCGGTAAAGAAATTATCACCAGACAACGAGGGGGAAGTTATGCCGACTAACTCTCCTCACGTGTCAGTACCTTCGCCTCCCGCTCAGGAGGTGCGTGAGATTGTGGCGCCAAGTACATCAAGGCCCTTACAAATCACTTTGCATGATATGGCTAATGTTATGAAAGAAGTATTATCTAATTTGCCTGAGTTAAGAGGCAAGCGCGATAGCTCTGGGTTTAGGACAGAGCGTGACGATGACACGAGAGCCATGTCCGATACTGCGTCACAATTTGCAGAACATGAGGACGGAGAGCTTCATTCTGTGGGTGACGGATCTGATCCGGGGAGACCGGATTCAGAAATGTCAAATTTTAAATTTAAGCTAGAGAACCTCCGTGTATTACTAGGGGAGGTGTTAGCGGCTCTGAATGATTGCGACACGGTTGCAATCCCAGAGAAATTATGTAGGCTGGATAAATACTATGCGGTACCGGTGTGTACTGACGTTTTTCCTATACCGAAAAGGCTTACAGAGATTATTAGCAAGGAGTGGGATAGACCCGTTGTGCCCTTTTCCCCTCCTCCGATATTTAGAAAAATGTTCCCTATAGACGCCACCACACGAGATTTATGGCAGACGGTCCCTAAGGTGGAGGGAGCAGTTTCTACTTTAGCCAAGCGTACCACTATCCCGGTGGAGGATAGTTGTGCTTTCTCAGATCCAATGGATAAAAAATTAGGTTACCTTAAGAAAATGTTTGTTCAACAAGGTTTTATATTACAGCCCCTTGCATGCATTGCGCCCGTCACTGCTGCCCGTCACTGCTGCGGCATTCTGGTTTGAGTCTCTGGAAGAGGCTATTCGCACAGCACCATTGGATGAGATTATGAACAAGCTTAAAGCCCTTGAGCTAGCTAATGCATTTGTTTTGGATGCCGTTGTGCATTTAACCAAACTAACGGCTAAGAACTCCGGATTCGCCATCCAGGCGCGCAGAGCGTTATGGCTTAAATCCTGGTCAGCAGATGTAACTTCTAAATCTAAATTGCTTAATATTCCTTTCAAAGGGCAAACCTTATTCGGGCCCGGCTTGAAAGAAATTATTGCTGACATTACTGGAGGTAAGGGTCACACCCTTCCTCAGGACAGGGCCAAATCAAAGGCCAAACAGTCTAATTTTCGTGCCTTTCGTAATTTCAAGGCAGGAGCAGCATCAACTTCCTCCGCTCCAAAACAGGAAGGGACTGCTACTCGTTACAGACAGGGTTGGAAAAGCAACCAGTCCTGGAACAAGGGCAAGCAGGCCAGAAAACCTACTTCTGCCCCTAAGACAGCATGAAGAAAGGGCCCCCTATCCGGAAACGGATCTAGTGGGGGGCAGACTTTCTCTCTTCGCCCAGGCCTGGGCAAGGGATGTCCAGGATCCCTGGGCGTTGGAGATCATATCTCAGGGATACCTTCTGGACTTCAAAGCTTCTCCTCCACAAGGGAGATTTCATCTGTCAAGGTTATCAACAAACCTGATAAAGAAAGAGGCATTTCTACGATGTGTACAAGACCTCTTAGTAATGGGAGTGATCCACCCAGTTCCGCGGTCGGAACAAGGGCAGGGTTTTTACTCAAATCTGTTTGTGGTTCCCAAAAAAGAGGGTACCTTCAGGCCAATCTTGGACCTGAAAATCTTAAACAAATTCCTAAGAGTTCCATCGTTCAAAATGGAAACTAATCGAACCATCCTTCCCATGATCCAAGAGGGTCAGTATATGACCACAGTGGACCTAAAGGATGCCTACCTTCACATACCGATTCACAAAGATCATTATCGGTACCTAAGGTTTGCCTTTCTAGACAGGCATTACCAGTTTGTAGCTCTTCCCTTCGGGTTGGCTACGGCCCGAGAATTTTTACAAAGGTTCTGGGCTCGCTTCTGGCGGTACTAAGACCGCGAGGCATAGCGGTGGCTCCGTACCTAGACGACATTCTGATACAAGCGTCAAGTTTTCAAAATGCAAAGTCTCATACAGAGATAGTTTTAGCATTTCTGAGGTCGCATGGGTGGAAAGTGAACATGGAAAAGAGTTCTCTGTTCCCACTCACAAGGGTTCCCTTTCTAGGGACTCTTATAGATTCTGTAGAGATGAAGATTTACCTGACGGAGTCCAGGTTATCAAAAATCCTAAATGCTTGCCGTGTCCTTCATTCCATTCCAAGCCCATCAGTAGCTCAGTGCATGGAAGTAATCGGCTTAATGGTCGTGGCAATGGACATAGTGCCATTTGCGCGCCTGCATCTCAGACCGCTGCAACTATGCATGCTAAGTCAGTGGAATGGGGATTACTCAGATCTGTCCCCTTTAATAAATCTGG
The DNA here is from genome assembly GCF_027579735.1 of Bombina bombina. Taxonomy (NCBI): domain Eukaryota; kingdom Metazoa; phylum Chordata; class Amphibia; order Anura; family Bombinatoridae; genus Bombina; species Bombina bombina. The sequence continues at coordinate 303,478,672 of NC_069502.1, read as the reverse complement.
ACCAGGAGACCAGAGATTCTCTTCTCTGGTGGTTGTCGCGGGTTCATCTGTCCAAAGGAATGACTTTTCGCAGGCCAGATTGGACGATTGTAACAGATGCCAGCCTACTAGGCTGGGGTGCAGTCTGGAACTCCCTGAAGGCTCAGGGATCGTGGACTCAGGAGGAGAAACTCCTCCCAATAAACATTCTGGAATTAAGAGCAATATTCAATGCTCTTCTAGCTTGGCCTCAGTTAGCAACACTGAGGTTCATCAGATTTCAGTCGGACAACATCACGACTGTGGCTTACATCAATCATCAAGGGGGAACCAGGAGTTCCCTAGCAATGTTGGAAGTCTCGAAGATAATTCGCTGGGCAGAGTCTCACTCTTGTCACCTGTCAGCGATCTACATCCCAGGCGTGGAGAACTGGGAGGCGGACTTTCTAAGTCGCCAGACCTTTCATCCGGGGGAGTGGGAACTTCACCCCGAGGTGTTTGCTCAACTGATTCTTCGTTGGGGCGAACCGGAGCTGGATCTCATGGCATCTCGCCAGAACGCCAAGCTTCCTTGTTACGGATCCAGGTTACAGGGACCCGGGAGCGGTGCTGGTAGATGCACTAGCAGCCCCTTGGGTTTTCAACATGGCTTATGTGTTTCCACCATTTCCGTTGCTACCTCGACTGATTGCCAGGATCAAGCAGGAGAGAGCATCGGTGATTCTGATAGCGCCTGCGTGGCCACGCAGGACCTGGTATGCAGACCTAGTGGACATGTCGTCCTGTCCACCATGGTCTCTGCCTCTGAGGCAGGACCTTCTAATTCAGGGTCCTTTCAACCATCCAAGCCTAATTTCTCTGAGGCTGACTGCATGGAGATTGAACGCTTGATTCTATCAAAGCGTGGTTTTTCGGAGTCGGTTATTGACACATTAATACAGGCTCGGAAACCTGTTACCAGAAAAATTTACCATAAGATATGGCGTAAATATTTATATTGGTGTGAATCCAAGAGTTACTCATGGAGTAAAGTTAGGATTCCTAGGATATTGACTTTTCTACCAGAAGGTTTAGAAAAGGGTTTATCCGCTAGTTCGTTAAAGGGACAGATTTCTGCTCTGTCTATTCTTTTACACAAGCGTCTGGCAGAGAATCCAGACGTCCAGGCTTTTTGTCAGGCTTTGGCTAGGATTAAGCCTGTGTTTAAAACTGTTGTTCCTCCGTGGAGCTTAAACTTGGTTCTTAAAGTTCTTCAGGGTGTTCCGTTTGAACCCCTTCATTCCATTGATATTAAGCTTTTATCTTGGAAAGTTCTGTTTTTGATGGCTATTTCCTCGGCTCGAAGAGTCTCTGAGTTATCTGCCTTACATTGCGATTCTCCTTATCTGATTTTTCATTCAGACAAGGTAGTTCTGCGTACTAAACCTGGGTTTTTACCTAAGGTTGTTTCTAACAGGAATATCAATCAAGAGATTGTGGTTCCATCATTATGTCCTAATCCTTCTTCAAAGAAGGAGCGTCTTTTGCATAATCTGGACGTAGTCCGTGCCCTGAAGTTCTACTTACAGGCAACTAAAGATTTTCGGCAAACTTCTTCTCTGTTTGTCGTTTATTCTGGTCAGAGGAGAGGTCAAAAGGCTTCGGCCACCTCTCTCTCCTTTTGGCTTCGTAGCATAATACGTTTAGCCTATGAGACTGCTGGACAGCAGCCTCCTGAAAGAATTACAGCTCATTCCACTAGAGCTGTGGCTCCCACCTGGGCCTTTAAGAATGAGGCCTCTGTGTTGAACAGATTTGCAAGGCTGCAACTTGGTCTTCACTTCATACCTTTTCAAAATTTTACAAATTTGACACTTTTGCTTCTTCGGAGGCTGTTTTTGGGAGAGAGGTTCTACAGGCAGTGGTTCCTTCTGTTTAATGTTCCTGCCTTGTCCCTCCCATCATCCGTGTACTTTAGCTTTGGTATTGGTATCCCATAAGTAATGGATGACCCGTGGACTGAACACACTTAACAAGAGAAAACATAATTTATGCTTACCTGATAAATTTATTTCTCTTGTAGTGTGTTCAGTCCACGGCCCGCCCTGTCTTTTTTTGAGGCAGTTATAAATTTTAATTAAAACTCCAGTCACCACTGCACCCTATAGTTTTTCCTTTCTCGTCTTGTTTCGGTCGAATGACTGGATATGACATGTGAGGGGAGGAGCTATATAGCAGCTCTGCTTGGGTGATCCTCTTGCAACTTCCTGTTGGGAAGGAGAATATATCCCATAAGTAATGGATGACCCGTGGACTGAACACACTACAAGAGAAATAAATTTATCAGGTAAGCATAAATTATGTTTTTCACCCATCCCCTGTTTTTAAGAAAAAAAATTTCGGTGGCTGAGGCTGTGCGCGACTTGTGGCACACTGTGCCTATGATAGAGATGGCTAAGTAAACCACTGTACCTATTGACGATAATGCTTTTTAAGGAGCTAGAGTCTTAAAAAAAGATGTACGTTCATCAGGTTATTGGCAACCTATGGCGAATATTGCTATGGTTGCGAGGGTAGCATCTTATTGAGGTGATACCTTATCAGACTCCCAGAGGCAGAACTTTTTTTCACTTTCTGCTATGAGAATTTTTTAAGGAATATTTATTTTTCAAGATACGATGAGTCCACGGATTTCATCCTTGTGGGATTACGCCTCCTGGTCAGCAGGAGGAGGCAAAGAGCACCACAGCAGAGCTGTATAACTAGCTCCTCCCTTCCCTTCCAACCCAGTCATTCTCTTTGCCTGTGTTAGTTAGATAGGACTTAAAGGGTTTTTTCAGAGAGTTCCCTATAGGGTCAGATCTCTGTTTTATCCACTTTGGTGCAACAGCGTTTGGCAGATGTCCCAGATGTTCATTCCTTTTGTCAGGCTCTGATTAGAGTCTGGCCTGTGTTGAACCTATGCATTCCATTGATATTAAGTTTTCTTGGAAAGTTTTATTTTTTGTTATCTCTTCTTCTCGAAGAGTGTTTGCGTTTTTCATGTAATTGGCAAGAGTCCATGAGCTAGTGACGTATGGGATATACAATCCTACCAGGAGGGGCAAAGTTTCCCAAACCTCAAAATGCCTATAAATAGACCCCTCACCACACCCACAATTCAGTTTAACGAATAGCCAAGTAGTGGGGTGATGAAGAAAGGAGTAAAAAGCATAAAAAAAAGGAAATTTATGTTTACCTGATAAATTGATTTCTTCTACGATATGACAAGTCCACGGATTTCAATCCTTGTGGGATATTATCCTCCTGCTAACAGGAAGTGGCAAAGAGCACCACAGCAGAGCTGTATATATAGCTCCTCCCTTCCCCTCCACCCCCAGTCATTCTCTTTGCCTGTGTTATACTAGGAAGAGGTAAAGTGAGCTGTTAGTTTTAGTTTCTTTAATCAAGAAGTTTTTTATTTTAAATGGTGCCGGTGAATACTATTTTCCTCAGGGGGATATGGAAGAAGATTTCTGCCCTGAGATTGATGATCTTAGCAGCTATAACTAAGATCCATGTTGGTTCCCACAAGACTTCTGAAGGTAATATAAGAGACATCTTCAGTGTGGAGAACGGTTTCATGCTACAAGCAGCATTGAGGTATGTGCAGCCCTTTATTTCTGAGGAGACTTGATATATCAGAACTGGCTGGCATTTATTTCCCTGTAAGGGAATGGAGTAAGCTGTAGACCTGTTATACAGAGGGGTGTTACTGGAGACCTATGTTTTTTATTTTACTGTTGTAACATTATAATGGGCATTATATGACACTCTGGGAGAGGCATAAACTGTTGATCGTGTTTTTTTTTTTTTTTTTTATTACATCAGATAACCGGTATGGCTTGCTGGGATGTGTTTGGGGGTTTTATGTTCCACTTAGTTTTTTTTTGCAAAACCGCTTCACCATGCGGTTTTAGGCCTACTCCGGCATCGGCCATAAGGGGCGGGGCTTGTTTTCACGCGCTCAGATGCGCCCTTCCTTCTGGCTGAGAAGCAGCAAGCAGTAACTCCCGTTGCTCCTGGACAGTGATTCTCTGGTCCGGAGTGTTGGCAAGTCATTTCGAAGTACCCTGGGGGCAGGTAGGCGCCACAGCTCGGTGCAGGAGGTATTTTTGTGAAAATCGACGTTCTTATGATTTAAGTTAACTTTAGAGGTTAATTTCTCCCCTTACTTCTGGGGTGCAATAATTTTTGGAGCCATTAATAAGTTTGTTAATTTTTAAGGCAAATTAACGTTCTTAAAGCAGTTTTGGAAAAATTGTGCTTTTTATTCCTTAAAGGCGCAGTACACGTTTTTCAAAAATGTATTTAAAGCAATAAATAAAGTGTTTAAACGACTTCTGTGGTTATTACTAGTCTGTTCAACATGTCTGACATTGAGGAATCTAATTGTTCTATGTGTTTAGAAGCTATTGTGGAAACCCCTCTTACATTGTGTACCTCTTGTACTGAAAGGGCCTTACATTGTAAACACCATATTTTAGGTCAAGAAAGTGTGCCTAAGGATGATTCTCAGTCTGAAGAGAATCAGGATATGCCATCCAATTAGTTACAGGGTAAACGCAGTTGGTCAGGTATTAATGTAAATACTGAATCCTCTGATGCTTTATTGGCTATTTCCGATGTACCCTCAGTGTTCTGAGTTGGGGGTCAGGGAATTGCTGTCTGAGGGAGAGCTTTCAGACTTAGGGAATGTGTTACCTCAGACAGTTTCAGACGTTATGTCCTTTAAATTTAAGCTTGAACACCTCCGCCTGTTACTTCGGGAGGTTTTAGCGACTCTGGATGATTGTGACCCTATTGTGATACCACCAGAGAAATTGTGTAAGATGGACAAATATCTAGAGGTGCCTACTTACACTGATGTTTTTCCGGTTCCTAAAAGAATTTCGGAAATTATAAAAAAGGAATGGGATAGACCAGGTATACAGTTTTCTCCCCCTCCTAATTTTAAGAAAATGTTTCCCATATCAGACACCATTCGGGACTCGTGGCAAACGGTCCCTAAGGTGGAGGGAGCTATATCTACCCTGGCTAAGCGTACAACTATACCCATTGAGGACAGTTGTGCTTTCAAAGACCCTATGGATAAAAAGTTAGAGGGTCTTCTAAAGAAATTATTTATTAATCAGGGTTTTCTTTTACAACCTACAGCCTGCATTGTTCCATTAACTACTGCAGCAGCCTTTTGGTTTGAGGCTCTGGAAGAGTCTCTGAAGGTTGAGACTCAGTTAAGATGACATTTTGGATAGAATTAAGGCTCTTAAGCTAGCTAATTCTTTCATTACTGATACCTCTCTTTAAATTGCTAAATTATCGGCGAAAATGCAGGATTTGCTATTCTAGCGCGTAGAGCGTTATGGCTCAAATCTTGGTCTGCTGATGTGTCCTCAAAAACTAACCTTTAACTATTCCCTTTAAAGGTAAGACCCTTTTTAGGCCTGTATTGAAGGAAATCATTACTGACATTACTGGAGGCAAAGGCCATGCCCTACCTCAGGATAAGTCTGTTAAGATGAGAGGTAAACAAAATAATTTTCGCTCCTTTTGGCATTTTAAAGGAGGACCCTCTGCTTCCTCTTCCTCCACAAAGCAGGAAGGGCATTTTGCCCAATCTAAGTCAGTCTGGAGACCCAAACAGACTTGGAATAAAGGTAAACAATCCAAGAAGCCCGCTGCTGCTACAAAGACAGCATGAAGGGGCGGCCCCCGATCCGGGACCGGATCTAGTAGGGGGCAGACATTCTTTCTTTGCTCAGGCTTGGGCAAGAGATGTTCAGGACCCCTGGGCGCTGGAAATGACAGCGAGTCATAGCAGTGGCACCTTATCTGGATGATATTCTGATCCAGGCGTCAACATATCAACTGACAAAATCTCACACGGACACAGTGTTGTCTTTCCTGAGAACTCACGGTTGGAAGGTGAACATAGAGAAAAGTTCAATAGACAAGGGTTCCTTTCTTGGGAACTCTGATAGACTCGGTAGACATGAAAATATTTCCGACGGAGGTCAGAAAATCAAAGATTCTAAATACTTGCCGAGCACTTCAGTCCATTCCTCGGCCATCAGTGGCTCAGTGTATGGAGGTAATTGGATTAATGGTAGCGGCAATGGACATCATTCCGTTTGCTCGCTTTCATCTCAGACCACTGCAGCTGTGCATGCTTGGACAGTGGAATGGGGATTATGCGGATTTATCTCCTCAGATAAATCTAGATCAAGAAACCAGAGACTCTCTTCTTTGGTGGTTGTCGTCGGATCATCTGTCCCAGGGGACTTGTTTCTGCAGACCCTCGTGGGTTATAGGGACAACGTACGCCAGCCTTCTGGGCTGGGGTGCAGTCTGGAATTCCCTGAAGGCTCAGGGTGTTTGGACTCAGGTGGAGTCTCTACTTCCAATCAATATTCTGGAACTGAGAGCAATATTCAATGCACTTCAGGCGTGGCCTCAGTTGGCTTCGGCCAAATTCATCAGATTCCAGTTGGACAACATCACGACTGTGGCATATATCAATCATCTGGAGCGATCAAGGAATTCCTTAGCGATGATAGAAGTATCCAAGATAATCCGATGGACGGAGGCCCACTCTTATCTGTCAGCAATCTACATCCCAGGAGTAGAGTACTGGGAAGCGGATTTTCTAAGTCGACAGACCTTTCGTCCGGAGGAGTGGGAACTCCACCCGGAGGTGTTTGCCTCACTGATTCTCCGATGGGGCAGACTGGAATTGGATCTGATGGCATCTCGACAGAATGCCAAGCTTCCAAGATACGGATCCAGGTCGAGGGATCCTCAGGCCGAACTGATAGATGCCTTGGCAGTTCAGCCTAGCTTATGTGTTTCCACCGTTTCCTCTCCTTCCACATATGATTGCTAGAATTAAACAGGAGAGAGCTTCAGTAATCCTGATAGCGCCTGCGTGGCCACTTGGTATGCGGATCTAGTGGACATGTCCTCTCTGCTACCATGGAAACTTCCTTTGAGACAGGACCTTCTCATTCAAGGTCCTTTCCAACATCCAAATCTAATTTCTCTGCAGCTGACTGCGTAGAGATGGAACGCTTTATTTTATCGAAGCGAGGATTCTCTGATTCAGTTATCAATACTTTGATACAGGCTAGAAAGCCTGTCACTAGAAAAATCTTTCATAAGATATGGCGTAAATATCTTTATTGGTGTGAATCCAAGGTTTACTCATGGAGTAAAGTTAGGATTCCTAGGATTCTGTCTTTTCTCCAAGAAGGATTGGAGAAAGGGTTATCAGCAAGTTCCTTAAAGGGACAAATTTCTGCTTTGTCAATTTTGTTTCACAAATGTTTGGCAGATGTGCCAGATGTTCAGTCTTTTTGTCAGGCTCTTTCTAGAATTAAGCCTGTATTTAGACCTATTACTCCTCCCTGGAGTTTGAATTTAGTTCTTCGTGTTCTTCAAGGGGTTCCGTTTGAACTTATGCATTCCATAGATATTAAATTGTTATCTTGGAAAGTTCGGTTTTTGGTTGCTATTTCTTCTGCTCGAAGAGTTTCTGAGCTTTCAGCATTACAGTGTGATTCGCCTTATCTCATTTTTCATTCTGATAAGGTGGTTTTACGTACCAAACCTGTTTTTTTTTCTTCCTAAGGTTATTTCAAATAAAAATATTAATCAGGAAATTGTTGTTCCTTCCTTGTGTCCTAATCCTTCTAAGAAGGAGCGTATGTTGCATAATCTGGACGTGGTCCGTACCTTAAAGTTTTACTTACAGGCAACTAAGGATTTCCGTCAATCACCTTCATTATTCATTGTTTATTCTGGAAAGCGTAGGGGTCAGAAAGCCACGGCTACCTCTTTCATTTTGGCTGAGAAGTATCATCCGCCTGGCATATGAGACTGCTGGACAGCAGCCTCCTGAAAGAATTACGGCTCATTCTACTAGGGCTGTGGCTTCCACATGGGCTTTTAAAAACGATGCATCTGTTGAACAGATGTGTAAGGCTGCGACTTGGTTGTCCCTTCATACTTTTTCCAAATTTTCCAAATTTGATACTTTTGCTTCTTCTGAGGCTGTTTTTGGGAGAAAAATTCTTCAAGCAGTGGTGCCTTCCGTTTAGGTCTCTGTCTTGTCCCTCCCTTTCATCCGTGTCCCCTGATAAATTGATTTCTTCTACTATACGACGAGTCCACGGCCCTCCCTGTCAATTAAAGACAGATTATAGTTTTTATTATTTACAACTTCAGTCACCTCTGCACCTTTTAGCTTTTCCTTTCTCTTCCTTTAACCTTCGGTCGAATGACTGGAGGTGGAGGGGAAGGGAGGAGCTATATATACAGCTCTGCTGTGGTGCTCTTTGCCACTTCCTGTTAAAAGGAGGATAATATCCCACAAGTAAGGATGAAATCCGTGGACTCGTCGTATCGTAGAAGAAATCAATTTATCAGGTAAGCATAAATTTCCTTTTTTTTTAATGCTTTTTACTCCTTTCTTTATCACCCCACTACTTGGCTATTAGTTAAACTGAATTGTGGGTGTGGTGAGGGGTGTATTTATAGGCATTTTGAGGTTTGGGAAACTTTGCCCCTCCTGGTAGGATTGTATATCCCAGTGATTTTTAACCTTTTTTTTGCTGTGGCACACTTTTTTACATTAACAAAATCCTGTGGCACACCACCATATTGTAGCCTAATACAGCATATATATACACATACACACAAACACACACATACTGTATTTATTGTGCTGTTATGCCATGCCTCCTACAAACTACCCCTGCACTGGGAGTAAAAAACAAGCAAAGTTTAAAAAATGTCACACTGTTGTCAGTCTGCCGTGGCACACCTGAGGATCTCTCACGGCACACTAGTGTGCCACGGCACACTGGTTGAAAAACACTGGTATATGCCATACGTCACTAGCACATGGACTCTTGCCAATATGAAAGTAATTAATTTATCAGGTAAGTTCTTACATAAATGGTTTTCTTCTGCTTGGAGGGTGTCTGAACTCTCAGCTTTGCAGTGTGATTCTCCTGATCTCATATTTCATGCAGATAAGGCAGTTCTCCGTACCAATTTTTGTTTTCTTCCTAAGGTTATTTCGGACAGAAATATTAATCAGGAAATTGTTATTCCTTCTCTCTGTCCTAATCCTCCTTCTCATAAAGAATGTTTGTTGCACAACTTAGACGTTGTGTGGGCTCTTAAATTCTATCTGCTGGCTACGAAGGACTTTCGTCAGTCTTCCGCATTTTGTTTGCTTTTCTGGAAAACGTATGGGTCAGATAGCTACTGCCACTTCTCTTTCTCTCTGGTTGAGGAGTATTATTCATTTGGCTAATGAGACTGCTGGACAGCAGCCTCCTGAGAGAATTACAGCTCATTCCACTTCTTCTTGGGCCTTCAAGAATGAGGCCTCTGTGGAACAGATTGGCAAGGCTGCGACTTGGTGGTCTTTGCACACTTTTTCTAAATTCTATAAATTTGATATTTTTGCTGAGGCTTCTTTTGGGAGAAGAGTTCTTCAAGCAGTGGTGCCTTCTGTTTAGGTTGCCTATCTTGTCCTTCCCTAATCATCTGTGTCCTCTAGCTTGGGTATTGATTCCCAACAGTAATTGATGATCCGTGGACTCACCGTGTCTTAAGAAAGCAAACAAAATGTATGCTTACCTGATAAATGTATTTCTAGACACGGTGAGTCCACGTCCCTCCCTTGTTTTCAGACAGTTTTTTTTTTATATATAAACCTCAGGCACCTCTACACCATATGTAATTTCCTTTCTCTCCTTTTCCTTTGGTCAAATGACTGAGGTTTGTGGGAAGGGAAGTGATGCTTAACAGCCTTGCTGTGGTGCTCCTTGCCGCCTCCTGCTTTCCAGGAGTGATATTCCCAACAGTAATTAATGATCCTTGGACTCACCGTGTCAAGAAATAAATACATTTATCATGTAAGCATACATTTTGTTTTCTTATAGCCATTACTTTTGCCAGACATTTTTCAGTCAGAAAAAAACTTTGCCTTCCATCAAGATACAGTGGGGCTGCGTACTGTTCCTGAATTTGTCCCTAAAGTTGTTTCTGGTTTCCACAGATCCCAGGGTATTTCTTTTTTAAGACACGATGAGTCCACGGATCATCTTAATTACTAATGCTATATTCACCTCCTGGTCAGCAGGAGGCAAAGAGCACCGCAGCAGAGCTGTTAAATAGCTTCTCCCTTCCCTCCCACTCCAGTCATTCTCTTTACCTACGTTAGTGATAGGAAGAGGTAAAGTGAGGTGTTAAACTCTTGATTGAACAATCTAATCTATTATTTTTAAAGTAGTGCCAGTGTGTGCTGCTTTGTTCTAGGGTGTAGCCATAGTCTATATCAGTCTCTAAAGTAGAGCTTTGTTGGCTTTAGAGCAATGGGAACTTGTGGGACATAATTCTCACTGCACCTCCCATAATTTACTTGCTGCCCTTATACTTCAGTCTGAGATTTTCGTTTACTCAGCATTTTGATTTCCTCGGGTCGATGTGAGGGACAGGACATTTCAAACCTCAGAGCTGCCTTTACTGCCAGGCAGAAGACAAGGTAAGTGCTACCTTATATTCTGGGGATAAGGACTCAGAAATTTTGAATAGCACATCCTAGACATAAGGGGCTCTTTTTAACTAAACAGTGCTTTGTGGGGACATCGTTTCTTTCCTATCAAAGATATTTGGGTCAGTGTATGGAACAGGGCACTGGGGCTGGAGAAAGTTTGTTTACTCTGAGGAGTTTCATTATGGCTCTGGTGGTTTCACAGTTAGCGATGTATGGTGCATTACGACACACCCACGATGGGTGGTCCTTCCGTTTTTTTGGCGCCATTCAGTAGCGCTACAAGCTCTGAGTTGTTGCACAGATTAGCAGGTCTGTTCTAGAGTCGAATGAGAGACATGCGTTTCTAGTGCAGACACGGAGTGTTCCCGGCATCAAGTTGTTGGCAGAAATCTTCAAGCAGTATCTGAAAGGAAAAATATCATTTTGAAAAGATCCTAACGATATTCTGTAAGGTTGGAGCACTTCAGCAGAGTGCTGAGGTTGGGGCAAGTTAATAGTTTTTTTGACAGTAAACAGGAATAACGTTAATTTGTCATTCTGCAGCAAAAAAGAAAAACGTTTTTAATTTAAAGAGACAGTAACGTTTTTTTACAATTATTTTTTTCAAACTATTTTTATAATTGGTTATTTAATAAATTGTGTGCAAGCATGGACCAAGGGGACTTACAAGATGTCACCTGTGCTTTGTTTTTTTCATGCTAATGTGGAACCACCAATCCCTTTCTGTCCTTCATGTATTAAAAGGACTAAGATACAGAGATAAGATTTTTTTCAGAGCCAGTCTCCTCTAAGGCAGATGTTGTCCAAGGGTCTAATGTTGAAGGTCAATTTATGCCGCAGCTTTCTCCCCAAACGTCCCAAATTTTACCGTCCTCACAAGCAGTGCCCTGCTCTTCCGCTATAGTCCCTTCGGGGATTTCGTTACAAGACATAGCTTCTCTTATGTCTTCAACTATTTCTGATGCCTTGTCTGCCTTTCCAATGTTACAGAGCCAAACGCAAGAGAAAGGCCAGACATTCAGTAAGCGAGGTATCGGATGCAATTGTCACAATTTCAGAAGTATCCTTCCAACAACCTGAAGAGGAGGGTACTGCAGTAGCTTCTGAAGGAGAAATTTTCGATTCAGAGGGTTTATTACCACTGACAGACTCAGAGGTGGTTTCTTTCAGATTTAAACTTGATCACCTTAGTCTTTTACTCAGAGGTTTTGATTACCTTGGACGATAGTGACTCCACAGTGGTGGTGGTCCCTCAGAAGTCTAGTAAACTGGACAGATATTTTGAGGTTCCTTCCTATACAGATGTATTTCCAGTTCCTAAGAGAGCTACTGAAATTATTGCTAAGGAGTGGGAGAGACCGGGCATCCATTTTTCTCCCTCTCCTATTTTAAGGAAAATGTTTCCAATAGCCGACTCTGTTAAGGAGACTTGGCAAACGGTTCCTAAGGTAGAAGGAGCAGTTTCTACCCTTGCTAAAAGAACTGCTATTCCCATAGAGGATAGTTTTGCTTTCAAAGACTCTATGGATAAAAAGTTAGAGGGGTTACTCAAGAAAATTTATGTACACCAGGGTCTGCAGTGGCACCCAGCCGTGTGCATTGCCACGGTTACTAGTGCAGCGGCATATTGGTTTGATGCACTATCTGAGGCACTCGGGACTGAGACTTCTTCGGATGAGATCAAAGATAGGACGCTTCCCTTCAAGTTATTAAATTGGGAGCTAAGATATCGAGTTTCTCTATTTTAGCCTGCAGAGCCTTATGGTTAAAGCCTTGGTCTGTGGACGTTTCTTCCAAGTCTAAACTTCTAGCTATTCCTTACAAGGGGAATACTTTGATCGGACCTGATTTGAAGGAGATTATTTCAGATATCACAGGAGGTAAGGGTCATCTTCTCCCGCAAGACAAGAGAAATAAACAAAAAGGACAAAGCAATTTTCGTTCCTTTCGAAATTTTAAAGGCTCCTCCTCCAGTCAGTCAGTCTTGAAACAAAGGAAAGCAGTCCAAGAAGCCGATTAGTGATTCCAAGACAGCATGAAGGGCATGCCCCCAATTCGGGACCGGATCTGGTAGGGGGCAGACTTTCCTTTGTTCAAGCCTGGGCCCAGGATCCCTGGGCAATAGAAATAGTCTCAGGGATACAAACTGGAGTTCAAGGTTTTTCCTCCCAGAGGCAGATTTCTAATTTCAAGATTATCTGCAGACCAGATAAAGAGAGGCGTTCTTACACTTTGTAGGAGACCTCTCCGCTCTGGGATTTTATTCAAATCTATTCGTGGTTCCCAAAAAAGAGGGAACCTTCAGACCATTTCTAGACCTCAAGAGTCTGAACAAGTTTCTCAGGGTACCGTCCTTCAAGATGGAAACTATTCGTTGCATTCTTCCATTGATCCAAGGTGGGACAATTTGACAACAGTGGATTTAAAGAACGCATATCTACATGTTCCCATTCACAGGGATCATCACAAGTTCTTAAGGTTTGCCTTTCTGGACAAACATTACCAGTTTGTGGCTCCTCCTTTCGGTCTTGCCACAGCCCCCAGAATTTTCACAAAGGTTCTGGGATCTCTGTTGGCGGTGCTTCGTTAAAAAGGCATTGCAGTGGCGCCTTATCTGGATGACATTCTGGTTCAGGCGCCATCCTTTCAGCTAGCAAGATCCCACACGGATTTGGTGTTATCCTTCCTAAGATCCCACGGCTGGAAGGTGAATTTAGAAAAGAGTTCCCTAGTTCCAAACACAAGGATGACTTTATTAGGAACCATAATAGACTGTCTATGAAGATTTTTCTGACAGAGGTCAGGAAATTAAAGATTATCGATACTTGTCTAGCCCTTCAGTCTACCCCTCGTCCATCAGTGGCTCAGTGCATGGAGTTAATTGGGCTGATGGACATCATCCCGTTTGCTCGCTTCCATCTCAGAGATCTGCAGTTGAACATGCTGAAAATATGGAATGGAGGTTATTCGGACTTGTCTCTTCGGCTTCTTCTGGAGCAGGAGACAAGGGACTCTCTACAATGGTGGTTGTCTCTGGATCATCTCTCCCAGGGAACATGCTTTTGCAGACCATCTTGGGTGATTGTGACAACAGATGCCAGCCTTCTAGGGTGTGGAGCAGTCTGGGGCTCTCTAAAGGCTCAGGGAATATGGACTCAGGAAGAGTCTGTTTTACCCATAAACATTCTGGAACTGAGAGCGATCTACAATGCTCTTCTGGCCTGGCCCCAGTTAGCCTTGGTTCAGTTTATCCGGTTCCAGTCGGACAACATAACGTCAGTGGCCTACATCAATCATCAGGGAGGAACAAGGAGTTCCTTGGCGATGACAGAGGTATCCAAAATAATTTGGTGGGCGGAGGCCCGTTCTTGCTGTCTGTCGGCGATCCATATCCCAGGGGTGGCAGACTTTTCAGGCAGGCAGACCTTTCATCCGCGGGAGTGGGAACTCCATCTGGAGGTGTTCTCCAGCCTGATTCTCAAGTGCGGTTAGCTGTAGTCAGATCTCATGGCATTGCGGCAGAATGCCAAGCTCCCGAGATACGGGTCGAGATCCAGAGACCCCCAGGTGGAACTGATAGATGCTCTGGTGGCCCCTTGGACTTTCAATCTAGCATACCCGTTTGCTCCTTTCGCTCTTCTTCCTCGAGTCAAACAGGAAAGTGCCTCGTGATCCTCATAGCACCGGTCTGGCAGGATTTGGTATGCAGATCTGGTGGAGATGACATCTCTGCCACCTAGGAGACTTCCATTGAGGAAAGACCTTCTGATTCAGGGGCCCTTCCTTCACCCAAATCTAGTTTCTCTGAAGCGGACTGCTTGAAGATTGAACGCTTCATTTTATCTAAGCGGGGGTTTTCTGATTCGGTCATAGACCATGATTCAGGCTCGTAAGCCTGTAACTAGAAGGATTTACCATAAGATTTTGAGTAAATATCTGAATTGGTGTGAATCCAAGGGCTACTCATGGAGTAGTTAGGATTCCTAGGATTTTGTCTTTTCTCGAAGGTTTGGAGAAAGGTTTATTGACGAGTTCGCTAAAGTGGCAAATCTTAGCCTTATCTATTTAGTTACACAAACGTCTGGCGGATGTCCCAGATGTACAATCTTTTTGTCAGGCCTTGGTCAGGATCAGGCCTGTGTTCAAACCAGTTACTCCTCCATGGAGTCTTAATTTAGTTCTCAATGTTCAAGGGGCTTTGTTTGAGCCTATGCATTCCTTAGATATTAAGTTATCTTGGAAGGTTTTATTTCTTGTGGCTATTTCTTCTGCTCTGAGAGTGTCAGAACTCTCGGCATTACAGTATGAGTCTCCTTATCTTATTTTTCCATGCAGATAAGGTAGTTTTGAGTACCAAATTAGGTTTTCTTCCTAAGGTGGTTTCTGATCGGAACATTAATCAGGAGATTGTTGTGCCTTCCTTATGTCCTAATCCTCCTCCTAAGAAGGAAAGAATTTTGCGCAATTTAGACGTGGTTTGTTCTTTAAAGTTTTACCTACAGGCGACTAAGGACTTTCTTTAGTCTTCTTCTTTGTTTTTGGTTTTCTCAGGAAAAACGCAAGGGACAGAAAGCTATGGCTACTTTTTTTTTTGGCTGAAAAGCATCATACCTTTTGCATTTGAGACTGCTGGACAGCAGCCTCCTGAGAGTTACGGCTCATTCCACGAGGGCTGTTGCTTCCTCATGGGCATTCAAAAATGAAGCTGATGTGGAACAGATTTGCAAAGCTGCAACTTGGTCCTCTCTTCACACTTTTTCAAAGTTTTACAAATTTGACACTTTTGCCTCGGCTGAGGCTGTTTTTGGGAGAAAGGTTCTTCAAGTGGTGCCTTCCATATCATCTGTGTACTCTAGCTTGGGTATTGAATCCCTTTAGTAATTAAGATGATCCGTGGACTCATCATGTCTTACAAAAGAAAAGAAAATTTATGCTTACCTGATAAATGTATTTCTTTTTTGACACGATGAGTCCACGGCCCGCCCTGTTCTTTTTAGACAGGTTTTGGGCTATTGTAAACTTAAGGAACCTCTGCACCTTGGCTTTTCCTTTCTCTTCCTAACTTTGGTCGAATGACTGGAGGGGAAGGGAGGAGCTATTTAACAGCTCTGCTGTGGTGCTCTCTACCTCCTCCTGCTGACCAGGAGGTGAATATCCCATTAGTAATTAAGATGATCAGTGGACTCATCGTGTAAAAAAAAAACAAAAAAAAAACAGGTAAGCATAAACTTTCTTTTTGCTATTCTTCTGTCCAGACAGACACAAGGAAAACCCTATCTATTGTTGGGATGTTTTTCGTTGTTTACATATCTATATTAAGAGAACTCTGCCATTTTTTAAGTCAGACTGGCTTTTTGTCATTCCTAAAGGACCTCGACTAGGACAGTCTCCTGCCAAGTCTACACTTTCAAAATGATTGTTCAAGCATTCTCTAGAGTTTACATGCACGCTAATAAACCAGTTCCTGAAGTGCTATGGGCTCATTCTACAAGGGCGGCTTCAAAATCCTGGGCTTTTGAGGCTGGTGGTGAAATAAACAAAACCCAAACAAAAAAATCTCAAGTCACTACATATAAGATTATAGTATTGTAAACCAGTCCAAAAAGGTTCTTCATGCAGTGGCAGCTCCTTGTCACAGTCAACCTTGATAGAAGATTCTGTGATTAATTAACAAGGGCTCCACAATGGCCTAGTACAGTTACAAAACATAAGATTCAGATGATAAAGGTCCTCAAACAATAAGTGTTGTGTCACATTAAATCATGCAAAAATGTTAACTTAACTCATGCCCCTACAACACAGAAGACCTAACACACAATTTGACATAATTGGCCTCAGCAGCTGTGATCAGATAAGTAACTGCAAAACTGAACATTTTGCTGGCAATAGTAAGTCTTGTCTACTCCTATAACAGGTTTTAGTTTGATCCTCTAACGCAGTGTTTTTCAACCAGTGTGCCGTGGCACACTAGTGTGCCATGAGAGATCCTCAGGTGTGCCACGGCAGACTGACAACAGTGTGACATATTTTTTAAACTTTTCTTGTTTTTTACTCCCAGTGCAGGGGTAGTTTGTAGGAGGCATGGCATAACAGCACAATACATACATATGTGTGTGTTTGTGTGTATGTGTATATATATATGCTATATTAGGCTACAATGCGTGATTTTTTTTAAATTTTGGGATGGTGGTGTGCCACAGGATTTTTTAATGTAAAAAAGTGTGCCACGGCAAAAAAAAGGTTAAAAATCACTGCTCTAACGTAAGAGGTGGGGGTAAGTTTGGCTATTGAATAACATGTGCATCAATAAGATGTTAATCAGTGAAATGTTACTATATTGCAGCAGAAAAGTCTCTTGCAAAAAGAAAAGTCTCTTTTTTTAATTTGTTTTTATTTTCTGACCAGAGCATTTTTCAGGAAGCTATTCAGTGATTCCTGCTTTGGCCTTTAATATAAATGTATTCCATAGTAAAGTTTACAAACTTGTAAAAAGCAAGTGACAGCTCTTTATTTTAGCTCTTGGAAAGAACTAAACTTTTTCTGTTTTATTTTTTTTTTTTTAAAAGGGGTGAAAATTAATATAATTTTACAGAACATGTACGCATTTTACTTAAAACATTTACATTTTTACTGTGGTGCTGGTTCCATTTTAAGAATCAAGGATAACCTTTTACATCTTGAAAGTTTATGTATTGTGTAAAGTTGGGTAGTACCCAATCTTTAGCTTTCCTATAAAATGTGTCTGAATAAAGAAGGTAAAGTTAATTTTTTTTTTTTTAAGCTGTTACCACATCAAAATGGGAATTATTTGACCAACCCGAGGAGTCAGAAGAAGAGGAAAATCCAAAGTAAGAAATATATCTATCTTTATACATATTTTGAAGTACGGCAAGCTCTCCAAGTGTTTTTGTTTAGATGTCAGAACCATTGTGTTGAAAACACATCAGTTACTTGAGGCTGAGAAAGCAGTTACACACTTCTCATTAGGTAATTAAGCATTTGTGCTTGTACTTTTTTTTTTTTTTTAATAGAATACAGTTAAATTCATTAATAGTAACTCGCTATGTAATTAACTGAAGTGTGATTTTAATCTAACCTTATTTTAAGATGTTCTCTTTAGCATGAATGTAAAGTATAATATAATGTGGCACCCAGTCAATACCACCATTAGTCAATGACCCTCATCAGCCCAACATTTTTGAATGAAAATTAGTATGCAAGTTCCTGTTGATCTATATGTATCGGTAGAAACGTACATAGGGTGGTTTCATAGTAGTATTTTCTAGGGAACACCTGAGAATGCATACAATCACGCTGCATTCCCTTAAAGGGATACTAAACCCAATTTTTCTTTCATGATTCGGATAGAGCATGCAATTTTTAGCAACTTTTTCATTTACTCCTATTTTTTCTTTGTTCTCTTGGTATCTTTATTTTAAAAGCAGGAATGAAAGCTTAGGAGCCAGGCCCATTTTAGGTTTAGCACCTGGGTACTGTTTGCTGATTGGTGACTAAATGTAACCAGCAATCAGCAAGCGCTATCCAGGGTGCTGAACCAAGATGGTCTGCCTCATTCCTGCTTTATCAAATAAAGATACCAAGAGAACAAATAAATTGATAATAGGAGTAAATTAGAAAGTTGCTTAAAATTGCATGCTCTATGTAAATAATAAAATAAAAAATGTGGGTTTCGTATCCCTTTAATAACTTCCTCATAATTGCTACTTGGCCACTACCACGTAGAACTGATTAGCAGAGGTTCACAGGATTTTCTGTAGCAACCTCTGTAGTCTTTGTGTAGAAATAATTTATAATTTTAGTATAAGCATTGTTTCTTCTGTTATGTGTGATCAGTCCACGGGTCATCATTACTTCTGGGATATAACTCCTCCCCAACAGGAAATGCAAGAGGATTCACCCAGCAGAGCTGTATATAGCTCCTCCCCTCTACGTCAGTCCCAGTCATTCTCTTGCACCCAACGACTAGATAGGATGTGTGAGAGGACTATGGTGATTATACTTAGTTTTTATGACTTCAATCAAAAGTTTGTTATTTTACAATAGCACCGGAGCGTGTTATTACTTCTCTGGCAGAGTTTGAGGAAGAATCTGCCAGAGTTTTTTACTATGATTTTATCCGGAGTTGTTAAGATCATATTGCTGTTCTCGGCCATCTGAGGGAGGTAAAGGCTTCAGATCAGGGGACAGCGGGCAGATGAATCTGCATTGAGGTATGTAGCAGTTTTTATTTTCTGAATGGAATTGATGAGAAAATCCTGCCATACCGTTAAAATGACATGTATGTATACACTTCAGTATTCTGGGGATGGTATTTCACCGGAACTACTCTGTTAAAGGTCACTAATCCTTTTAATAACTATTTATCATGTAAACGTTTTTGCTGGAACGTAGAATCGTTTACATTGCTGAGGTACTGTGTGAATAAATATTTGGGCATTATTTTCCACTTGGCAGCCTTTTTTACTTTTATTTGTGACAGTTTCGTTTCTCTTCACTGCTGTGTGGGAGAGGGAGGGGCCGTTTTTGGCGCTCTTTGCTACGCATCAAAAAATTCCAGTCAGTTACTTTTTTATTTCCTGCATGATCCGGTTCATCTCTGACAGATCTCAGGGGTCTTCAAACTTCTTTGAAGGGAGGTAAATTCTCTCAGCAGAGCTGTGAGAATTCTTATAGTGACTGTGAATAAAAACGTTGCTTTGCATTTTTTATATCAAATTTAATTAGTGTTATTTTACTAATGGGAACAAGCCTTGCTAAAAGTTGTGTTGTTTTAAAGTTTGATGCTATAACTGTTTTTCAGTTCATTATTTCAACTGTCATTTAATCGTTTAGTACCTCTTTGAGGCACAGTACGTTTTTGCTAAAAAAGATTATAACCAAGTTGTAAGTTTTTTTGCTAGTGTGTTAAACATGTCTGACTCAGAGGAAGATATCTGTGTCATTTGTTCCAATGCCAAGGTGGAGCCCAATAGAAATTTATGTACTAACTGTATTGATGCTACTTTAAATAAAGTCAATCTGTACAATGTGAACAAATTTCACCAAACAGCGAGGGGAGAGTTATGCCGACTAACTCGCCTCACGCGGCAGTACCTGCATCTCCCGCCCGGGAGGTGCGTGATATTATGGCGCCTAGTACATCTGGGCGGCCATTACAGATAACATTACAAGATATGGCTACTGTTATGACTGAAGTTTTGTCTAAATTACCAGAACTAAGAGGCAAGCGTGATCACTCTGGGGTGAGAACAGAGTGCGCTGACAATACTAGGGCCATGTCTGATACTGCGTCACAGCTCGCAGAGCATGAGGACGGAGAGCTTCATTCTGTGGGTGACGGTTCTGATCCAAACAGATTGGATTCAGATATTTCAAATTTTAAATTTAAATTGGAAAACCTCCGTGTATTACTAGGGGAGGTCTTAGCAGCTCTTAATGATTGTAACACCGTTGCAATACCAGAGAAACTGTGTAGGTTGGATAAATACTTTGCGGTACCGGCGAGTACTGACGTTTTTCCTATACCTAAGAGACTAACTGAAATTGTTACTAAGGAGTGGGATAGACCCGGTGTGCCGTTCTCACCCCCTCCAATATTTAGAAAGATGTTTCCAATAGACGCCACCACTCGGGACTTATGGCAAACGGTCCCTAAGGTGGAGGGAGCAGTTTCTACTTTAGCTAAGCGTACCACTATCCCGGTGGAGGATAGCTGTGCTTTTTCAGATCCAATGGATAAAAAATTAGAGGGTTACCTTAAGAAAATGTTTGTTCAACAAGGTTTTATATTGCAACCCCTTGCATGTATCGCGCCGATTACGGCTGCGGCAGCATTTTGGATTGAGTCTCTGGAAGAGAACCTTAGTTCATCTACGCTAGACGACATTACGGACAGGCTTAGAGTCCTTAAACTAGCTAATTCTTTCATTTCGGAGGCCGTAGTACATTTAACCAAACTTACGGCTAAGAACTCAGGATTCGCCATACAGGCACGTAGGGCGCTGTGGCTAAAATCCTGGTCAGCCGATGTTACTTCTAAGTCCAAATTACTTAATATACCTTTCAAGGGGCAGTCTTTATTTGGGCCCGGTTTGAAAGAAATTATCGCTGACATTACAGGGGGTAAGGGCCACGCCCTACCTCAAGACAAAGCCAAAGCTAAGGCTAGACAGTCTAATTTTCGTCCCTTTCGGAATTTCAAAACAGGAGCAGCATCAACCTCCACTGCACCAAAACAGGAGGGAGCTGTTGCTCGTTACAGGCAAGGCTGGAAGCCTAACCAGTCCTGGAACAAGAGCAAGCAGGCCAGGAAACCTGCTGCTGCCCCAAAGACAGCATGAATCGAGAGCCCCCGATCCGGGACCGGATCTAGTGGGGGGCAGACTTTCTCTCTTCGCCCAGGCCTGGGCAAGAGATGTTCAGGATCCCTGGGCACTAGAGATCATATCTCAGGGATACCTTCTAGACTTCAAATTATCTCCCCCAAGAGGGAGATTTCATCTGTCAAGGTTGTCAACAAACCAGATAAAGAAAGAGGCGTTTCTACGCTGTGTACAAGATCTGTTATTAATGGGAGTGATCCATCCGGTTCCGCGGTCGGAACAAGGACAAGGGTTCTACTCAAACCTGTTTGTGGTTCCCAAAAAAGAGGGAACTTTCAGGCCAATCTTAGATTTAAAGATTCTAAACAAATTCCTAAGAGTTCCATCCTTCAAAATGGAAACTATTCGGACAATCTTACCCATGATCCAAAAGGGTCAGTACATGACCACAGTGGATTTAAAAGATGCTTACCTTCACATACCGATCCACAAAGATCATCACCGGTATCTAAGGTTTGCCTTCTTAGACAGGCACTACCAGTTTGTAGCTCTTCCATTCGGATTGGCTACGGCTCCAAGAATCTTCACAAAGGTTCTGGGTGCCCTTCTGGCGGTACTAAGACCGCGAGGGATTTCGGTAGCTCCGTACCTAGACGACATTCTAATACAAGCTTCAAGCTTTCAGACTGCCAAGTCTCATACAGAGTTAGTTCTGGCATTTCTAAGGTCGCATGGATGGAAAGTGAACGAAAAGAAGAGTTCTCTTTTTCCTCTCACAAGAGTTCCATTCTTGGGGACTCTTATAGATTCTGTAGAAATGAAGATTTACCTGACAGAAGACAGGTTAACAAAGCTTCAAAATGCATGCCGTGTCCTTCATTCCATTCAACACCCGTCAGTAGCTCAATGCATGGAGGTGATCGGCTTAATGGTAGCGGCAATGGACATAGTACCTTTTGCACGCCTACACCTCAGACCGCTGCAATTGTGCATGCTAAGTCAGTGGAATGGGGATTACTCAGATTTGTCCCCTACTCTGAATCTGAATCAAGAGACCAGAAATTCTCTTCTATGGTGGCTTTATCGGCCACACCTGTCCAGGGGGATGCCATTCAGCAGGCCAGACTGGACAATTGTAACAACAGACGCCAGCCTACTAGGTTGGGGCGCTGTCTGGAATTCTCTGAAGGCTCAGGGACTATGGAATCAGGAGGAGAGTCTCCTTCCAATAAACATTCTGGAATTGAGAGCAGTTCTCAATGCCCTTCTGGCTTGGCCCCAATTAACAACTCGGGGGTTCATCAGGTTTCAGTCGGACAACATCACGACTGTAGCTTACATCAACCATCAGGGAGGGACAAGAAGCTCCCTAGCAATGATGGAAGTATCAAAGATAATTCGCTGGGCAGAGTCTCACTCTTGCCACTTGTCAGCAATCCACATCCCGGGAGTGGAGAACTGGGAGGCGGATTTCTTGAGTCGACAGACTTTTCATCCGGGGGAGTGGGAACTTCATCCGGAGGTCTTTGCCCAAATACTTCGACGTTGGGGCAAACCAGAGATAGATCTCATGGCGTCTCGCCAGAACGCCAAACTTCCTCACTACGGGTCCAGATCCAGGGATCCGGGTGCGGTTCTGATAGATGCTTTGACAGCACCTTGGAACTTCGGGATGGCTTATGTGTTTCCACCCCTCCCGCTGCTTCCTCGATTGATTGCCAAAATCAAACAGGAGAGAGCATCAGTGATTCTAATAGCGCCTGCATGGCCACGCAGGACTTGGTATGCAGATCTAGTGGACATGTCATCCTGTCCGCCTTGGTCTCTACCTCTAAGACAGGACCTTCTGATACAGGGTCCATTCAGACATCAAAATCTAAATTCTCTGAAGCTGACTGCTTGGAAATTGAACGCTTGATTTTATCAAAACGTGGTTTTTCTGAGTCGGTTATTGATACCCTGATACAGGCTAGGAAGCCTGTTACCAGAAGGATTTACCATAAAATATGGCGTAAATACCTATACTGGTGCGAATCCAAAGGTTACTCCTGGAGTAAGGTTAGGATCGCTAGGATATTGTCTTTTCTTCAAGAAGGTTTAGAAAAGGGTTTATCAGCTAGTTCATTAAAGGGACAGATTTCAGCTCTGTCCATCTTGTTACACAGGCGTCTGTCAGAAAATCCAGACGTCCAGGCTTTTTGTCAGGCTTTAGCTAGGATCAAGCCTGTGTTTAAAGCTGTTGCTCCGCCATGGAGTTTAAACTTAGTTCTTAACGTTTTACAAGGTGTTCCGTTTGAACCCCTTCATTCCATTGATATAAAATTGTTATCTTGGAAAGTTCTGTTTTTAATGGCTATTTCCTCGGCTCGAAGAGTCTCTGAGTTATCAGCCTTACATTGTGATTCTCCTTATCTGATTTTTCACTCAGACAAGGTAGTTCTGCGTACTAAACCTGGGTTCTTACCTAAGGTAGTCACTAACAGGAATATCAATCAAGAGATTGTTGTTCCATCCTTGTGTCCAAATCCTTCTTCAAAGAAGGAACGTCTTCTACACAATCTGGATGTAGTTCGTGCCCTCAAGTTCTACTTGCAGGCAACTAAAGATTTTCGCCAAACTTCTTCCCTGTTTGTCGTTTATTCTGGACAGAGGAGAGGTCAAAAAGCTTCTGCTACCTCTCTCTCTTTTTGGCTTCGTAGCATAATACGTTTAGCCTATGAGACTGCTGGACAGCAGCCTCCTGAAAGAATTACAGCCCACTCCACTAGAGCTGTGGCTTCCACTTGGGCCTTTAAGAATGAGGCCTCTGTTGAACAGATTTGCAAGGCTGCAACTTGGTCTTCGCTTCATACTTTTTCCAAATTTTACAAATTTGACACTTTTGCTTCTTCGGAGGCTATTTTTGGGAGAAAGGTTCTTCAGGCAGTGGTTCCTTCTGTATAATGAGCCTGCCTATCCCTCCCGTCATCCGTGTACTTTTGCTTTGGTATTGGTATCCCAGAAGTAATGATGACCCGTGGACTGATCACACATAACAGAAGAAAACATAATTTATGCTTACCTGATAAATTCCTTTCTTCTGTTGTGTGATCAGTCCACGGCCCGCCCTGGTTTAAGGCAGGTAAATATTTTTTAAATTATACTCCAGTCACCACTTCACCCTTGGTTACTCCTTTCTCGTTGATTCTTGGTCGAATGACTGGGACTGACGTAGAGGGGAGGAGCTATATACAGCTCTGCTGGGTGAATCCTCTTGCATTTCCTGTTGGGGAGGAGTTATATCCCAGAAGTAATGATGACCCGTGGACTGATCACACAACAGAAGAAAGGAATTTATCAGGTAAGCATAAATTATGTTTTTATCATTAGTCAAGAAGACAGTGATGAAGAAGATGACACACAAAGCTCAAAGTCGGAGGACCAACACTACTATTCAAACCCGATGAGAGATGAAATGTCAGATTCAAAATCCATGAAATACTCTGAAATGAGTGAAGAGAAACGTGCAAAACTTAGGGAAATTGAGGTTAGTAATGGTCTTTCTGATAAAACCACTTGCAGTTATTTTCCTCACTATTCGTTTGAGAATTGATAGATATGGGCAGATTCATTTATACATCATTTTACAAACCAAAAACAATACATTCTTCTCATGTTCTACACTTTGCATTTTAGCTTTGTATCCACCTGAGGGTGTACATTAACAGACTGCCTGTTTGCAAAAAGTTCCATTTGATATTTAAAGTGAGATAAAACTGTTTAAATCATTTTAGAATGTGTCACTCCAGCAAGCTTGTGAATTAAATGCATTAAAACATTGTCTTCAAAAACGGCTAGTTTAAATAAATACTTTTGCAGCAGCCTTTTCTGTAATAACATTTTTTTAAACACTTTTTTGGAGCTTCCAAGACCTGCCCAAAAAGAGTAGTTTAACAATATTGTATATCAAAGCTGAATGTAGCGTGTCTCTCTCGCTTTCATAAACCATCTATGTCTTACACTGTGCAATTGCTCCCTGGTATCCTTAGTTCTATTGCAAACAAACTGTTTTTGCTTGTCATGAGCAACAACGTTAATAATCAGTCTTAAAGGGACACTGAACCCATTTTTTTTCTTCTGTGATTCAGATAGAGCATGAAATTTTAAGCAACTTTTTAATTTACTCCTATTATCAAATTTTCTTCATTCTCTTGGTATCTTTATTTTAAATGTAAGTTTAGATGAAAGCCCATTTTTGGTGAACAACCTGGGTTGTCCATGCTGATTGGTGGATAAATTAATCGACCAATAAAAGTGCTAACCAGAGTTCTGAACCCAAATAATTTTTAGATGCCTTTTTCAAATAAAGATAGCAAGAGAATGAAGAAAAATTGATAATAGGAGTAAATTAGAAAGTTGCTTAAAATTGCATGATCTATCTGAATCCCGAAAGAAAAAATTTGGGTTCAGTGTCCCTTTAAGAGAACACAAGGCTAGAAAGGCTGTGAAAGATGGAGCCAGGATTTCCTGGTTCTTAAAGGGAATGTAAAGTTTGACGAATGTGTGCCCATTTTTTAAAAATCCTATTAAAAACAGGGGCACTTTCATTCATCAAACTTTACATTTCAATGTTTTTTGTTAAAATACTTATCTTGTATTCTTGAAAGCCGCTCAATCGCTACCCCCGTCCGTCGCAAGTCAAATGTCGAAAACCAGCTTCCTCCAATCACGGCCTCAGGCAATGTTTGCTCTAGGGGGGAAGACGTGATTGGAGGAAGCTGGATTCGTCATTGCTGACGTATGAAGAGGCTTGCGGGGTAAGCGCTGGATCGGCTTTCAAGAATAAAAGGTAAGTATTAACAAAATGAGTGAAATGTAACGTTTGATAAATGAAAGTGCCCCTGTTTTCAATAGGATTTTTAAAAACTGGGCACACATTTGTCAAATTTTACATTCACTTTCAAGAGAGACCCTGCTTAAATCTCTCCGACAGTATGTCTAGCCTTGTGTTCTTTAAAAGGGACAGTCTACTCCAAAAATTGTATTGTTTAAAAATAAAAAGATAGATAATGCCTTTATTGCCCATTCCCCTGTTTTGCATAACTAACACTGTTCTATTAATACACTTTTTACCTCTGTGATTACCTTGTATCTAAGCCTTTTCTGACAGCCCCCTGTTCACATGGTTTTGTTATCTATTGACTTGCATTTTATCCAATTAGTGCCGTTTCTGACACAACCCACGGGTGTTAGCACAATGTTATCTATATGACTCACATGAACAAGCAGAACCCTGTTGTGAAAAGCAAATAAAGTATGTGATAAGAGGCTGTCTGTAGTGGCTTATAAACTTCAGAGGTTTTAACGTTATAAAGTATATTAATATAAAAATGTTGGTTGTGCAAAGCTGGGGAATGGGTAATAAAGGGATTATCTTTTCAAACAACAATAATTCTGGTGTAGACTGTCCCTTTAAGGTGATTTTGTTGCTGCATATTATGAGCAAATGCAATGTTTGCAATAGCACTGAAGATGCATGTTTGTGTATAGATCAGGGGTTTTCAAACCTTTCCTCATAGGCCAGATTTTTAGGAGTACTTTGGGTATGAGTAGGTTAATAACAGTTTACTATTTATCTGATTTCACCAGTACTTCAGTACAGATGGTATGAAAATCTGGCCTGTTAGGAAGGACTGAGGTCAGGTCTAAAAACCCCTGGTATAGATACAGTATCTCAGAAAAGTGAGTACACCCCTCACATTTTTGTAAATATTTGATATCTTTTCATGTGACAACACTGAAGAAATGACACTTTGCTACAATGTAAAGTAGTAAGTGTACAACCCGTATAACAGTGTAAATTTGCTGTCCCCTCAAAATAACACACAGCCATTAATGTCTAAACCGTTGGCAACAAAAGTGAGTACACTCCTAAGTGGAAATGTCCAAATTGGGCCCAATTAGCCATTTTCCTTCCCAGGTCTCATGTGACTAGTTGGTGTTACAAGGTCTCAGGTGTGAATGGACTGCAAGTGTGTGAAATTTGGTGTTATCGCTCTCACACTCTCTCATACTGGTCACTGGAAGTTCAACATGGCACCTCCATGGCAAAGAACTCTCTGAGGATCTGAAAAAAAGAATTGTTGATCTTCATAAAGATGGCCTAGGCTATAAGAAGATAGCCAAGACCCTGAAACTGAGCTGCAGCACGGTGGGCAAGACCATACAGTGGTTTAACAGGACAGGTTCCACTCAGAACAATGAACTGTAGCTCAGAACAGGCCTCACAATAGTCGACCAAAGAAGTTGAGTGCACATGCTCAGCGTCCTATCCATAGGTTGTCTTTTGGGAAATAGACGTACGAGTGCTGCCGAGGTTGAAGGGGTGGGGGTCAGCCTGTCAGTGCTCAGACCATACGCTGCACACTGCATCAAATTGGTCTGCATGGCTTTTGTCCCAGAAGGAAGCCTCTTCTAAAGATGCACAAGAAAGCTTGCAAACAGTTTGCTGAAGACAAGCAGACTAAGGACATGGATTACTGGAACCATGTCCTGTGGTCTGATGAGACCAAGATAACGTATTTGGTTCAGATGGTGTCAAGCGTTTGTGGCGGCAACCAAGTTAGGAGTACAAAGACAAGTGTGTCTTGCCTACAGTCAAGCATGGTGGTGGGAGTGTCATGGTCTGGACCTGCATGAGAGCTGCCGGCACTGGGGAGCTACAGTTCATTGAGGGAACCATGAGTGCCAACATGTACTGTGACATACTGAAGTAGAGCATGATCTCCCCCTCCCTTCGGAGACTGGACCGCAGGGCAGTATTCCAACATAACAACCACAAACACTTCTCCAAGACAACCACTGCCTTGCTAAAGAAGCTGAGGGTAAAGGTGATGGACTGGCCAAGCATGTCTCCAGACCTAAACCCTATTGAGCATCCGTGGGGCATCCTCAAATGGAAGGTGGGGGAGTGCAAGGTCTCTAACATCCACCAGCTCTGTGATGTCATGGAGGAGTGGAAGAGGACTCCAGTGGCAACCTGTGAATCTCTGCTGAACTCCATGCCCAAGAGGGTTAAGGCAGTGCTGGAAAATATTGGTGGCCACACAAAATATTGACACTTTGTGCTCAATTTGGACATTTCCACTTGGGGTGTACTCACTTTTGTTGCGAACGGTTTAGACATTAATGGCTGTGTGTTGTTATTTTGAGACAGCAAATTTACACCGTTGTACAGGCTGTACACTCACTACTTTACATTGTAGCAAAGTGTCATTTTTTCAATGTTGTCACATGAAAAGATATAATACAATATTTACAAAAATGTGAGGGGTGTACTCACTTTTGTGAGATACTGTATATTCATTTTTGTGTGTGTTCATTTGTTTAAGAAATTTATACTTAACTGAGCAGAATTAGTGGTTTTGTAAATGAACAGCAGTGTATAATCTTACCTGTCTCATACTGCATGAGCCGCCATACACCCTCCTACCACTATGAACAGTGTGGTTATTGGTTTTGAAGGATTTTCTTCTGGACCCCAAGAAATCGGTGGAAAAAGCATTTAAAATACTCATTTGACAAAATAAAGCTACGTTATTTGTTCAAATGCTGCTTGGATATATTGTTTTTTATTTAATGTAACTTTAAGATGCAGGGATTTAAAAAAAAAATTAAATTGTGTGTAGTATAAGACGTTTATAAACTTTTGTTAGATTTATGTAAAAAATAAAATGCTGTAGCATTCAGACCATGCTCATAAGATTTCACATATTTCTATTTGATGCATTTGTTTATTTGTAGATTCTGTGATATTTAAAGGATATTATGAATAATGTGCTGATATACCTCTAGTCAGTGATGTTAAATGTTTTTCAGCTTAAAGTAATGAAATTTCAAGATGAGATTGAATTGGGTAAGAGGCCAAAAAAATCTGGACAGAGCATTCAGGAGCAAGTTGAACACTACCGAGATAAGCTGCTTCAAAGGGTATGAGCATTGAAATGCAGATGACTATTTTAGCTTATTTTACTTGTAAAGCAAGTGTCTATCTTTTAACATAAAGCATATAAGTGCACTCACCTTAAAGAGATGCACAGTTCTGAAAGTAAATTAAGTAAACTCCTGGCCACCAGGAGGAGGCAAAGAACACCCCAGCAAAGCTGTTAAGTACCACTCCCTCTTCACATAAACTCTAGACATTCAGCCGAGGGAATACGGAAAGAGAAGATACCAAGGGTATAGAGGGTGCCTGAGGTTAGAAAATGACAAAAGCCGTCTTAAAATAAAATTAAGGGTGGGTCATGGACTCTCCATGCCAGGAAAGAACAAAATTTATCAGATAAGCATACATTTTTGTTTTCTTTCCAATGGCATGGAGAGTCCACAAATCCATTCTAATTACTAGTGGGAACCAAATACCCAAAGTAGAGGACACAGAATGGAAGGGAGAAAAAGACAGGCAGACCTAAACAGAAGGGACCACCACTTGAAGAATTTTCCTCCCAAAAGAAGCCTCAGCCGAGGCAAAAACATTGAACTTGTAGAATTTGGAAAAAGTTGCAACGAGGACCAAGTAGTGACCACCTTGCAGATTTTGTTCCACAGAGCCTCAGTTTTGAAGGCCTCTAGTTGCCTGCAGATAGAACTTCAAAGCACGCACAACATCCAAGTTATGCAACAGACGTTCCTTCTGAGAAGGATTAGGACAAGAACAACAATTTCCTGATTGATATTGCGGTCCGGCACCACCTTAGGAAGAAATCCCAATTTGGTACGAAGGACCACCTTATCCGCATGAAAAATAAAGTAAGAGGGTTCACATCGCAGAGGTAGGTCAGCCAGATGTTTATGCAAAAAAATTGAAAGGACAGAGATCTGGCCTTCCAGAGTACTGACTGATAAGCACTTCTCCAGGCCCTCCTGATAAAAGGACAGAATGCCTGGAACCCTCACTTGACTCCAAGAGAAACCCCTAGATTCACACCAGAAAAAGTATGTACGCCATACTTTATGGAAATCTTGCGTGTTACTGGCTAACGAGCCTGAATCATAGTGACAATCACCTTATCTTTAAAACCTAGTCTAGACAGTCTAGGCTTTCAATCTCCAAGCAGTCAGCTTCAGAAGAAACTAGGTTTGGATGTAGGAAAGGACCCTAAATAGAAGGTCCTTCCTCAGATGAAATTTCCACACAAGAAAAGACATCTCTACCAGGTCCGAAAACCAACTTCTGCGAGGCCAAGCTGAAGCAAACCGAATCACAGAAGCCTGCTACAGAATGACACGAGCTATGCCTGAGGAAGGAGGGCCAGCAGAGGAATCTTGAAAAGAAACCAAAGTCCTGTGAAACCGCTAGAGCATAGACCAGAGCTGCCTGTGGATATCTTGATCTGAATTAGAAGCTTGGTGTTTAGATGAAAACGCCATCAGATCCAGCTCCGGAACTCCCCACCTGAGAGTGATCATCGAGAATACATCCGGATGGAGAGCCCACATAGATCAATAAATTTACCCCTGGGCGAAAAGACTGTCTGCTCAGAATCTTTTTTTAAATGTTTTTTTTTTTTTTTAAGAGAACATTCATTCGTCAGACCTGTACTCAGGATTGATCACAGGTCTCTGGGTCTCTTAGTCTGATGGCTTTCTTCCAGCAGCCTTATGCTAATGAGGAAGCCCAAACTGTTCCCCAGCCAGAGAGGCTGGCAACAGGGCTCACCATCAAAATGGTCTCAAGAAGCATGCGCTGTGAGACAAATGGTCCTGAGGGAGCCACCAGGACTGGGAATCTCTCGTCAGGATGTCAAAGCCTATCCTCTGAGAGGTGTCAGAGAGGCCTCCAATCCATTGTGTGAGCAAGCATAACTGTAGAGGTCTCAGATGGAAGCAAGCAAAATAATGCCCCTGGGATCCACACCTAAACCAATTACTTTCATACACGGGGGCCACTGAAGGTGGATAGAGGACTGAAGAGAGACAGACCGTAGCATGAAGATTTGAATTTCCTGACCATAAGAAAAAATACATGGAGATCAAACCTATGAACGTCCTCAAAAAACATCCCCTAGTACCAAGGAACTCTTATCCAGGTTCACCTTCCACCCTTGAGAGTGGAGAATCAACAAGAGATATCTGCTGAGAGAGAGCGACCAAACCAAGATATCGTCCAGGAAGGCGCCACCGCAATTTTAAAGATCTGGCGGGTGGCTACAAATTGGAAGAGTTTATTCCAAAAGGCAAAACTCTGCAAATGGAAAGGATCCTAGTGGATGGGTACTTAAGATATGCGTCCTTTAAATCTTTGGAAGATATGTACTGACCCTGAACTAAAGGGAGAGAGAATGATCGTCACCCTTTTGAAGGACGGACCCTTTTGACCTAGATACTAAAGATCTAACACGGGACTAAAAATTCCCTCTTTCTTGTGAACCACGAATAGGATGTAACAAAATCCCAGACCTGTTCCGCCTGAAGAACTGGTACAATCACTCCTAGAGAAGTGAGATCCTTTAGACAGTTTAGTAATGCATTTCTCTTAAACTGGTTTGAAGATAATCTAGATAGGAGAAATCTGCCTCTAGGAGAAAATCGAACTCCTTACCTCAAGTCTTTACTAATCATCACGTTAGTCCACTGGACTATTCTTATACTGTGTCCACCGCTCAAGGTTCTAGGGCGTCTCAAATCCAAGCCTGTTGAAAGAAGGAAGCCTGCCCTCTAAATCTAAACCTTTCATGCTGAATTTCTCTCAGTGGAAGGCTTCATGGATCGCATATTCTTATTCCAAGGTTGGTTAGACCTCTGAGGGTCTGGAAGAAGAGGATGATAGTTGTTCCTGAGTAGAGAAAGGAACGAGAATTCAAAATAATCTTAGAGCCCTAACATCGTATTTTATTTTTTTACAGACAAAAGTCACAGTAAAAGGAAATCTAGCCCCAGCAGTTGGGAATGAACCATCAACCCTATAAATGCAAGACAAGCCATTCTTAATAGGGAATAGAATTAATAAAGAAATTACTAAATGTCCATTAAACATAGGTTAACAATTAAAAAAAAATGTTTACGTAAGCACACTACAGAAGAAAAAAGAAGGCAAGGGACATTGAATGTCACAGGTCTTATTAAAATATTTCTCCTATTGAGGTGATACATTTTCTATTGTCTTCCTATATATAAATTAGAGTTTTAAACTGCTTGTGAGCACACATTTAAGGTGCCTAGTAGCTGCAGCTGGTTTCAAATTGCAAACCTTCCGCTTGCTAGGCAGCTGGGCTTAGCCTCAGGCTACTACAGCTGGCTTAAATAAATGTGTCAGACATTAGCAATATATCCCTCAATATGAGAAGTATTAAACAAGCCCTTAAATTTAAAATAGGGCCACATACATGTCGCAGACACTAGAAAAATTAATCTCAGAATGTGTGAGAATATTATACGGAGTTTCAGTAGAAAACATAATATATAATTATATATAATATGGAAAAGTATCTCCATTCTTCCATAAGAGATCATTATGCCCCCATGTGGTCTGGAACTCTGGTCTCTCATGTAGTATCTCAGTGACTTTACACTGAGCCACCAGAGAGCTGTCATAAAATAAAAATTATGAGGACGTATGTTTTATTTGCGTACATATTTGATATATATTAGTCTTAAGGCCACTCAAAGCATATTGTGGAATTAATCCTTTTAGAGAATCTTAACAAATATCTATAAGACATAAAATATATACATAAACTCCTCAGATGAGGAAGAATAGTATTGCATCTTATACATAACATTATAAAATTGATCATGCATTTACAGTGAACGGCCACCAGATGGCGGCAAATACCAAGGGAACACACTCTGTCAAGCCAAACAAGTCCTGAAAATAAGTGTAGTCTTCCTAGAGGAATTTTAATTTTGTACAGCACCAAACACCCATACATAAAAGTAATGCCCAAATTTAGAAGGCAATAACTACAACTTGAGCCTTTAATAAAAGATCAGCTTTATGGCTGTTCCTTAAGAGAGAGTTATAAGGTCGCATGGCTTGACCTGTGAGAAAAGTACCGGTGGACTCATATGCTGTGTAGTGCTATAAACCGAAGTAGTTACAAAGCGCGCCAGCTCTACTGTCCGTGGAGGGAACATAGAAAATGAACCGCCACATGGCTAGTTAAAATGGCGCCCATTAAAGCGTGATCTATCTGAAAAAGACTAACAGACGCATGGGCTTTTAATCTTAATGCTCCCTCTGTATGAGAATCCGTAACAGTACATACAGCCCCAGTAAACATCCCCTAAAAAAAAGTAACAGGGTACCGCTGCTTAAATATCAATGCTACGTGAGGGGGTTTCCCTCATTAGGTGTAGGCTACGTAGTAAGGGAAAGCCTTCTCTCTCTAAGTGGTCAGAAATCTTCTGTTTTAAAGCGGAATGATGCAACATAGACCTTCTAATCATGCAACTGCCCTAGCCACCATTAAAGATTTCCCCTCACAAACTGCCTCTATAACAAATAGGGGTAGCGGGCAAGTTAAACGGCCATTTTGTCGTGAATGCGGCCAAGTGAGATTTGAATGCTTCCTTTCTTTCATGGTGATTAGAGTCCACGAGACCCCACCCTGATTTTTAGATATTTGATTTATTTTGGCACAGCCTTTATTCCCTTTTCCTCTATTTTGCTCTGTTTCATTCTCATCTGTCAGCTTGGCTATACATCAGACTGATTTACTATAGAGTAGAAAAGGATAGAGCTCTGGTGTTTGGGAATCTTTGCCGCCTCCTAGTGCCAGGAAAGGCAATTCCCAGGAGTAATGGATTTTGGACTCTTATCTGATAAATTGCTTTCTTTTATGGTGATAAGACAAATTTTATGTTTTTGTAGTTAATTCCATACTGTTTATTATTTAAGATGTAACAGGTATGTGAAGCGGATCCCCACTGAGGTTAAAGTGATGGTAAATTTATTGCCCTTTGAAAGTAAATTTTTATTCATAAAGTATTTACAAACTAAATCGCTATCATTTTTTTTTTTTTTTAAATCTAGGGTTATATAATAAAGTTGTATGGGACTTACTGAGCGTTATCGCTCCTTCTTGCTCCGCCCCCGCATGCTTTTCCTTTGCCGACTTAGAAAGTGCAACCAACCGCTCTCTACATCATTATATTAGCATCTTGGGCTTCATTGTTTGTTATGCGCATGCGCATAATTCCATATGCAATAGTATATGCTATCAGTCTGTCAGTGATCCAACATGTAGCGCATGCGATTACATGTCATAGGGCGTCAGTGTCGCCGACTGGCCTGGATTTCTATTGGTAAAAAAAAAGTGACATGAAATCAATGGCGGCGGTTGTACAGGTGGAGGATTGTAGGTGAAATTTAAGCTTATAAATGTTAAAAATTTACAAAACACATTAAAAATGCTGCGTTTTCATCAATGAAAGTCACTTTATTTTTTTTATTCTACATACGATCGCATGTTTCACTGGGTCTTAGTTTACCATCACTTTAAAGGGGCATTAAACACCTTGTAATTACATTTTTCTGCAGTCTTCCAGTAGATTAGCAGATCAGCAGAAACTGAATGTTAGAACAGATTAACACATTTACTGCAATTGTTTTTCAATGGTCAAGCTCCACCCACTTTATTTGTAAGACCTGAGTATAGATAAGACTGGGCCTGCTACACTCATTGTGCTAAACAAAATTTCCATTGTTTGGACTCAGCAGAAATGCTATGGTAACACACTGCAAGTTAGAGAGTTCTGTTGGAAGATCCACCATTTTTAGGCTTGATTTAACGGAAGAGTAAAAACTTGAGATTTTTGTATATAACATTATAGTTATGTATAATGAAACAACTTTGCATTGTACTTTATTTCTCTTGTTAAGTGTATCCAGTCCACGGATCATCCATTACTTGTGGGATATTCTCCTTCCCAACAGGAAGTTGCAAGAGGATCACCCACAGCAGAGCTGCTATATAGCTCCTCCCCTAACTGTCATACCCAGTCATTCTCTTGCAAGCCTCAACCAAGATGGAGGTCGTAAGAGGAGTGTGGTGTTTTATACTTAGTTTATTCTTCAATCAAAAGTTTGTTATTTTTAAATGGTACCGGAGTGTACTGTTTATCTCAGGCAGTATTTAGAAGAAGAATCTGCCTGTGTTTTCTATGATCTTAGCAGAAGTAACTAAGATCCATGGCTGTTCTCACATATTCTGAGGAGTGAGGTAACTTCAGAGAGGGAATGGCGTGCAGGTTTTCCTGCAATAAGGTATGTGCAGTTAATAATTTTCTAGGGATGGAATTTGCTAGAAAATGCTGCTGATACTGAACTAATGTAAGTAAAGCCTTAAATGCAGTGAGAGCTACTGGTATCAGGCTTATTAATAGAGATACATACTCTTATAAAAAATGTAATATAAAACGTTTGCTGGCATGTTTAATTGTTTTTATATATGTTTGGTGATAAAACTTATTGGGGCTGCAATCATGAATAATACCCTGTCAGAGGTATTATCCAGGTTGCCTGAATTAAGAGGCAAGCGCGATTTGCTCTGGGGTTAGGAGAAATACAGAGCGCGCAGATGCTGTAAGGGCCATGTCTGATACTGCGTCACAATATGCAGATCATGAGGACGGAGAGCTTCAGTCTGTGGGTGACGTCTCTGATTCGGGGAAACCTGATTCAGAGATTTCTAATTTTAAATTTAAGCTTGAGAACCTCCGTGTATTGCTTGGGGAGGTATTAGCTGCTCTGAATGACTGTAACACAGTTGCAGTACCAGAGAAATTGTGTAGGCTGGATAAATACTATGCGGTGCCGGTGTGTACTGATGTTTTTCCTATACCTAAAAGGCTTACGGAAATTATTAGCAAGGAGTGGGATAGACCGGGTGTGTCTTTTTCCCCACCTCCTATATTTAGAAAAATGTTTCCAATAGACGCTACTACACGGGACTTATGGCAGACGGTCCCTAAGGTGGAGGGAGCAGTCTCTACTTTAGCAAAGCGTACCACTATCCCGGTTGAGGACAGTTGTGCTTTTTCAGATCCAATGGATAAAAAATTGGAGGGTTACCTTAAGAAAATGTTTATTCAACAAGGTTTTATTTTACAGCCCCTTGCATGCATAGCGCCTTCTAGTTTGAGGCCCTGGAAGAGGCCATCCATACAGCTCCATTGACTGAAATTATTGACAAGCTTAGAACACTTAAGCTAGCTAGCTCATTTGTTTCTGATGCCATTGTTCATTTGACTAAACTAACGGCTAAGAATTCCGGATTCGCCATCCAGGCGCGTAGGGCGCTATGGCTTAAATTCTGGTCAGCTGACGTGACTTCGAAGTCTAAATTACTCAACATTCCTTTCAAGGGGCAGACCTTATTCGGGCCTGGTTTGAAGGAAATTATTGCTGACATTACTGGAGGTAAGGGTCACACCCTTCCTCAGGACAGGGCCAAAGCAAAGGCCAAACTGTCTAATTTTCGTGCCTTTCGAAATTTCAAGGCTGGTGCAGCATCAACTTCCTCTGCTTCAAAGCAAGAGGGAACTTTTGCTCAATCTAAGCAGGCCTGGAAACCTAACCATTCCTGGAACAAAGGCAAGCAGGCCAGAAAGCCTGCTGCTGCCTCTAAGACAGCATGAAGGAATGGCCCCCTATCCGGCGACGGATCTAGTAGGGGGCAGACTTTCTCTCTTCGCCCAGGCATGGGCAAGAGATGTTCAAGATCATATCTCAGGTATATCTTCTGGACTTCAAAGCTTCCCCTCCACAAGGGAGATTTCATCTTTCAAGGCTATCTGCAAATCAGATAAAGAAAGAGGCATTCCTACGCTGTGTGCAAGACCTCCTAATTATGGGAGTGATCCATCCAGTTCCGTGGACGGAACAAGGACAGGGTTTTTATTCAAATCTGTTTGTGGTTCCCAAAAAAGAGGGAACCTTCAGACCAATTTTGGATCTAAAGATCTTAAACAAATTCCTCAGAGTTCCATCTTTCAAAATGGAAACTATTTGGACCATCCTACCCATGATCCAAGAGGGTCAGTACATGACCACAGTGGACCTAAAGGATGCCTACCTTCACATACCGATTCACAAAGACCATCATCGGTTTCTAAGGTTTGCCTTTCTAGACAGTCATTACCAATTTGTAGCTCTTCCCTTCGGGTTGGGTACAGCCCCGACAATCTTTACAAAGGTTCTGGGCTCACTTCTGGCAGTTCTAAGACCGCGAGGCATAGCGGTAGCACCGTATCTAGACGACATCCTGATACAGGCGTCAAACTTTCAAGTTACTAAGTCTCATACAGAGATAGTTCTGGCATTTCTGAGGTTGCACGGGTGGAAAGTGAACGAGGAAAAGTTCTCTATCCCCACTCACAAGAGTCTCCTTCTTAGGGACTCTTATAGATTCTGTAGAAATTAAAATTTACATGACGGAGTCCAGGTTATCAAAACTTCTAAATGCTTGCCGTGTTCTTCACTCCATTCCGCGCCCTTCGGTGGCTCAGTGTATGGAGCTAATCGGCTTAATGGTAGCGGCAATGGACATAGTGCCATTTGCGCGCCTACATCTCAGACCGCTGCAATTATGCATGCTGAGTCAGTGGAATGGGGATTACACAGATTTGTCCCCTCTGCTAAATCTGGGTCAAGAGACCAGAGATTCTCTTCTCTGGTGGTTGTCTCGGGTCCACCTGTCCAAGGGTATGACCTTTCGCAGGCCAGATTGGACAATTGTAACAACAGATGCCAGCCTTCTAGGTTGGGGTGCAGTCTGGAACTTCCTGAAGGCACAGGGATCATGGACTCAGGAGGAGAAACTCCTTCCAATAAATATTCTGGAGTTAAGAGCGATATTCAATGCTCTTCTGGCTTGGCCTCAGTTAGCAACACTGAGGTTCATCAGATTTCAGTCTGACAACATCACGACTGTGGCTTACATCAACCATCAAGGGGGAACCAGGAGTTCCCTAGCGATGTTAGAAGTCTCAAAAATAATTTGCTGGGCAGAGTCCCACTCTTGCCACCTGTCAGCAATCCATATCCCAGGCGTGGAGAACTGGGAGGCGGATTTTCTAAGTCGTCAGACTTTCCATCCGGGGGAGTGGGAACTCCATCCGGAGGTGTTTGCTCAATTGATTCATCGTTGGGGCAAACCAGAGTTGGATCTCATGGCGTCTCGCCAGAACGCCAAGCTTCCTTGTTACGGATCCAGGTCCAGGGACCCAGAAGCTACGCTGATAGATGCTCTAGCAGCGCCTTGGTGCTTCAACCTGGCTTATGTGTTTCCTCAGTTTCCTCTCCTCCATCGACTGATTGCCAAAATCAAACAGGAGAGAGCATCTGTGATTCTGATAGCACCTGCGTGGCTACGCAGGACTTGGTATGCAGACCTAGTGGACATGTCATCCTTTCCACCATGGACTCTGCCTCTAAGACAGGACCTTCAATCATCCAAATCTAATTTCTCTGAGACTGACTGCATGGAGATTGAAGGCTTGATTCTATCAAAGCGTGGCTTCTCCGAGTCAGTCATTGATACCTTAATACAGGTACGAAAGCCTGTTACCAGGAAAATCTACCACAAGATATGGAGTAAATATCCTTATTGGTGTGAATCCAAGAATTACTCATGGAGTAAGGTTAGGATTCCTAGAGGGCTTGGACAAAGGATTATCAGCTAGTTCCTTAAAGGGACAGATTTCTGCTCTGTCCTTTTGCACAAGCGTCTGGCAGAGGTTCCAGACGTTCAGACATTTTGCCAGGCTTTGGTTAGAATTAAGCCTGTGTTTAAACCTGTTGCTCCTCCGTGGAGCTTAAACTTGGTTCTTAAAGTTCTTCAAGGAGTTCCGTTTGAACCCCTTCATTCCATTGATATTAAACTTTTATCTTGGAAAGTTCTGTTTTTGATGGCTATTTCCTCGGCTCGGAGAGTCTCTGAGCTATCTGCCTTACAATGTGATTCTCCTTATCTGATTTTTCATGCAGATAAGGTAGTTCTGCGTACCAAACCTGGGTTTTTACCTAAGGTGGTTTCTAACAAGAATATCAATCAAGAGATTGTTGTTCCATGATTGTGTCCTAATCCTTCTTCAAAGAAGGAACGTCTCTTACATAATCTGGACGTAGTCCGTGCCTTGAAGTTTTACTTACAAGCTACTAAGGATTTTCGTCAAACATCTTCCCTGTTTGTCGTTTACTCTGGACAGAGGAGAGGTCAAAAAGCTTCGGCAACCTCTCTGTCCTTTTGGCTTCGGAGCGTAATACGCCTAGCCTATGAGACTGCTGGACAGCAGCTCCCTGAAAGGATTACAGCTCATTCTACTAGAGCTGTGGCTTCCACATGGGCCTTCAAAAATGAGGCCTCTGTTGAACAGATTTGCAAGGCTGCGACTTGGTCTTCGCTTCACACTTTTTCAAAATTTTACAAATTTGATACTTTTGCTTCTTCGGAGGCTGTTTTTGGGAGAAAGTTTCTTCATGCAGTGGTTCCTTCCGCTTAATCCTGCCTTGTCCCTCCCATCATCCGTGTACTTTAGCTTTGGTATTGGTATCCCACAAGTAATGGATGATCCGTGGACTGGATACACTTAACAAGAGAAAACATAATTTATGCTTACCTGATACATTTATTTATCTTGTAGTGTATCCAGTCCACGGCCCGCCCTGTCCTTTTAAGGCAGGTCTAAATTTTAATTAAACTTCAGTCACCATTGCACCCTATGGTTTCTCCTTTCTCTGTTTCTTTTCGGTCGAATGACTGGATATCACAGTTAGGGGAGGAGCTATATAGCAGCTCTGCTGCGGGTGATCCTCTTGCAACTTCCTGTTGGGAAGGAGAATATCCCACAAGTAATGGATGATCCGTGGACTGGATACACTACAAGTGAAATAAATTTATCAGGTAAGCATAAATTATGTTTTCCCCCTTTTCATGTAGTTTAGCTCTCAAGGCTAACTCTGCTGTATATATTTCCCTAGTTGGGTTTATGAGTTGACTGCTATACAATGCACTCTCTACTAACATTATAGCCTGGGCTACCCTTTTAGTCTGTGGACTAAAGCCCACATTGGCTTCTCCAAATAAGGCAAATGGTGGGTGGAGTTTGCCTCTTGGCAAATAATTGAAGGAAGAAGTCCTTAACAATGCAACCCAAAAATGTTCTTTCATGATTCAGATAGAGAATACAATTTTAAACAACTTTCCAATTTACTTCTTTTATCTAATTTGCTTCATTCTTTAGATATCCCTTGATGAAGAAATAACAATGCACATGGGTGAGCCAATCACAGGAGGCTTCTATGTGCAGCCACCAATCAAGCAGCTACTGAGCCTATCTAGATATTCATTTCAACAGAGGCTTTCAAGGGAATGTTGCAAATTAGATAATTAAACTAAATTGGGAAGTGGTTTAAAATTGCACGCTCTTTCTAAATCATGAAAGAAAAAATGTGGGTTTCATGTCCCTTTAAGACTTGGCTGATACGTTATTCTATAGCCACACAACTCAAATTTCTTATAATTACAAGGTTTTTGCTGTCCCTTTAATTACAGAATATAGGGGTAGATAATTAAAGTATTGCAAGTTTGACACTATTAAGTGTTAACTGACCATTTTTAATACTTAAAAAAATTGACACTAGGCACATCGTGTCAGACTGAATATATGTATGTTCTCTTTATTTATTTTAAACTTGGTGGGGGTATTTAATTGCCTAAATATGAATTTATTGTATTGCTTTATTTTAATGCAGGAGCGTGAGAGAGAGCTAGAGAGGGAAAGAGACAGAGATAAAAAAGACAGGGAAAAGCTTGATTATCGGTCAAAAGACAAGAAGGATAGAGAAGAGACAACCCCAACGAGAAAAGAAAGGTAAGGAACAGTATAAATTGTGTGTGGATAATTCTTTGGAAAAAATAAATTCCTTTTTTAAATTAGGAATATATACAAAAGGCGTAGTTATAGTTTCACTGAGTTGTTCAGTGAATTATGACATTGTTTTGCACTGTGATATCCCATAATCCTACACTCCAGAATATCTTCAGGGTTCAGACAGACAAACCTCAAACTGCATTGTATTCTCTTAGCCTTAGTTGAGAAAACCCTACTTTATATGTACAATTTTAATACAGTTTTCATCAGAAAAGGGACAACCGTTCCTTTTGAACAATTATAATCTATTTTCACAATACTTGCATACAAAGGTATACCCTGATTTACAAGTAATGCACAATCTTTAAAGCCTGTATAAATTTACATAAGTGTAGCTGTCCCCAAATAAGGGTATACATTTCCTTTTATGATGCACGCAGTAAATGCTACAGAAATAAAAACATAAATTCTAGTACATTACATGTGAAGGCTGTGTAATGACAAATGCAGTGTTAGTTTTATTGTGGTTTTTTTTGTTTGTTTTTTTCCTTCCTGATTTGTTTTGTACATTTTCCATCAAATGGTTCTTGGTCATATTTCTTTCATGTAATTAGCAAGAGTCCATGAGCTAGTGACGTATGGGATATACATTCCTACCAGGAGGGGCAAAGTTTCCCAAACCTCAAAATGCCTATACATACACCCCTCACCACACCCACAATTCAGTTTTACAAACTTTGCCTCCCATGGAGGTGGTGAAGTAAGTTTGTGCTAGATTCTACGTTGATATGCGCTTCGCAGCAGGCTGAAGCCCTGTTTCTTTCATGTAATTAGCAAGAGTCCATGAGCTAGTGACGTATGGGATATACATTCCTACCAGGAGGGGCAAAGTTTCCCAAACCTTAAAATGCCTATAAATACACCCCTCACCACACCCACAATTCAGTTTTACAAACTTTGCCTCCGATGGAGGTGGTGAAGTAAGTTTGTGCTAGATTCTACGTTGATATGCGCTCCGCAGCAAGTTGGAGCCCGGTTTTCCTCTCAGCGTGCAGTGAATGTCAGAGGGATGTGAGGAGAGTATTGCCTATTTGAATGCAGTGATCTCCTTCTAAGGGGTCTATTTCATAGGTTCTCTGTTATCGGTCGTAGAGATTCATCTCTTACCTCCCTTTTCAGATCGACGATATACTCTTATATATACCATTACCTCTACTGATTCTCGTTTCAGTACTGGTTTGGCTATCTGCTATATGTAGATGAGTGTCCTGGGGTAAGTAAGTCTTATTTTCTGTGACACTCCTAGCTATGGTTGGGCACTTTGTTTATAAAGTTCTAAATATATGTATTCAAACATTTATTTGCCTTGACTCAGAATGTTCAACTTTCCTTATTTTTCAGACAGTCAGTTTCATATTTGGGATAATGCATTTTAATTTAACATTTTTTACCTTAAAATTTGACTTTTTCCCTGTGGGCTGTTAAGCTCGCGGGGGCTGAAAATGCTTCATTTTATTGCGTCATTCTTGGCGCGGACTTTTTTGGCGCAAAAATTCTATTTCCGTTTCCGGCGTCATACGTGTCGCCGGAAGTTGCGTCATTCTTTGACGTTATTTTGCGCCAAAAATGTCGGCGTTCCGGATGTGGTGTCATTTTTGGCGCCAAAAAGCATTTAGGCGCCAAATAATGTGGGCGTCTTATTTGGCGCGAAAAAATATGGGCGTCACTTTTGTCTCCACATTATTTAAGTCTCATTTTTTATTGCTTCTGGTTGCTAGAAGCTTGTTCTTTGGCATTTTTTCCCATTCCTGAAACTGTCATTTAAGGAATTTGATCAATTTTGCTTTATATGTTGTTTTTTTCTTTTACATATTGCAAGATGTTCCACGTTGCAACTGAGTCAGAAGTTACTTCAGGAAAGTCACTGCACAGTGCTGGAGCTACCAAGCTAAGTGTATCTGCTATAAACTTTTGGTATCTGTTTCTCCAGCTGTTATTTGTATTGCATGTCATGTCAAACTTATTAATGCAGATAAAATTTCCTTTAGTACTGTTACATTACCTGTTGCTGTTCCGTCAACATCTAATTTTCAGAGTGTTCCTGATAACATAAGAGATTTTATTTTTTAAATCCATTAAGAAGGCTATGTCTGTTATTTCTCCTTCTAGTATACATAAAAGTCTTTTAAAACTTCTCTTTTTTCAGATGAATTTTTAAATGAACATCATCATTCTGATACTGATAATGGTTCTTCTGGTTCAGAGGTTTCTGTCTCAGAGGTTGATGCTGATAAATCTTTGTATTTGTTCAAGATGGAATTTATTCGTTCTTTACTTAAAGAAGTGTTATTTGCATTAGAAATAGAGGATTCTGGTCCTCTTGATTCTAAATGTAAACGTTTAAATAAGGTTTTTAAATCTCCTGTAGTTATTCCAGAAGTGTTTTATCTCCCTGATGCTATTTCTGAAGTAATTTCCAGGGAATGGAATAATTTGGGTAATTTATTTACTCCTTCTAGACGTTTAAGCAAATTATATCCTGTGCCATCTGACAGATTAGAGTTTTTTGAGACAAAAATCCCTAAGGTTATGGGGCTATCTCTACTCCTGCTAATGTACTACTATTCCTACGGCAGATAGTACTTCATTTAAGGATCCTTTAGATAGGAAAATTGAATCCTTTCTAAGAAAAGCTTACTTATGTTCAGGTAATCTTCTTAGACCTGCTATATTTTTAGCGGATGTTGCTGCAGCTTCAACTTTTTGATTAGAAGCTTTAGAGCAACAAGTAACAGATCATAATTTTATAGCATTATTATTATTATTCTATAACATGCTAATAATTTTATTGGTGATACCATCTTTTGATATCATTAGAGTTGATGTCAGGTATATGTCTCTAGCTATTTTAGCTAGAGAAGCTTTATGGATTAAACTTGGAATGCTGACATGTCTTCTAAGTCATCTTTGCTTTCCCTTTCTTTCCAGGGTAAATAATCATTTTAGTTCCTTTCCTTACAAGGAACAAAAGCCTGATCCTTCATCCTCAGGAGCGGTATCAGTTTGGAAACTATTTCCAGTTTGGAATATATCCAAGCCTTATAGAAACCTATAGCCAGCTCCTAAGTACCTATGAAGGTGCGGCCCTTATTCCAGCTCAGCTGGTATGGGGCAGATTACGTTTTCTTCAAAGAAATTTGGATCAATTCCGTTCTTAATCTCTGGTTTCAGAAACATTG
This sequence comes from Bombina bombina, assembly GCF_027579735.1. Lineage (NCBI taxonomy): Eukaryota > Metazoa > Chordata > Amphibia > Anura > Bombinatoridae > Bombina > Bombina bombina. The sequence continues at coordinate 303,434,672 of NC_069502.1, read as the reverse complement.
TTTCAGAAAGGTACAGAATTGGCTTCAAGTTAAGGCCTCCTGCTAAGATTCTTTTCTTTCCCGTGTCCCAGTTAACACAGCAAAGGCTCAGCATTTCTGTAATGTGTTTCAGATCTAGAGTTGGCTGGAGTATTTATGCCAGTTCCAGTTCTGGAACAGGGGCTGGGGTTTTATTTTATCTCTTCATTTGTACCAAAGAAGGTCAATTCCTTCAGACCAGTTCCGGATCTGTCATTATTGAATCGTTATGTTAGGATACCAACATTCAAGATGGTTACTGTAGGACTATCCTGCCTTTAGCAAGGGCATTATATGTCTACAATAGATTTACAGGATGTGTATCTGCATATTCCGATTCATCCAGATCACTTTTAGTGTCTGAGATTCTCTTTTTAGACGAGCATTACCAGTTTTGTGGCTCTACCGTTTGGTCTAGCCTCAGTTCCAAGAATTTTTTTCAAAGGTTCTCGGTGCCCCTTTTTTCTGTAATCAGAGAATAGGGTTGTGGTATTTCCTTATTTGGACGATATCTTGGTACTTGCTCAGTCTTCTCATTTTCGAAGAATCTCATACGAATCGACTTGTGTTGTTTCTTCAATTTCATGGTTGGAGGATCAATTTACCATTCAGTTCATTGATTCCTCAGACAAGGGTAACCTTTTTAGGTTTTTGTACATAAATTCAGTGTCTATGACTCTGTCCTTGTCAGACAAGAGAAGTTTAACATTGATATCAGCTTGTCAAAACCTTCAGTCACAATCATTCCCTTTGGTAGCCTTATGCATGGAAATGTTGGGTCTTAGGACTGCCGCATCAGATGCGATCTCCTTTGCTCGTTTTCACATGCGACCTCTTCAGCTCTGTATGCTGACCCAATGGTGCAGGGATTACTCAAAGATATCTCAATTAATATCTTTAAACCGATTTTACAACACTCTCTGACATGGTGGACAGATCACCATCGTTTAGTTCAGGGGGCTTCTTTGTTCTTCCGACCTGGACTATAATCTCAACAGATGCAAGTCTTACAGGTTGGGGAGCTGTGTGGGGGTATCTGACGGCACAAGGGGTTTGGGAATCTCAGGAGGTGAGATTTCCGATCAATATTTTGGAACTCCGTGCAATTTTCAGAGCTCTTCAGTCTTGGCCTCTTCTCAAGAGAGAGTTGTTCATTTGTTTTCAGATAGACAATGTCACAACTGTGGCATACATCAATCATCAAGGAGGGACTCACAGTCCTCTGGCTATGAAAGAAGTATCTCGAATTTTGGTTTGGGTGGAATCCAGCTCCTGTCTAATCTCTGTGGTTCATATCCCAGGTATGGACAATTGGAAAGCGGATTATCTCAGTCGCCAAACGTTGCATCCGGGCGAATGGTCTCTTCACCCAGAGGTATTTCTTCAGATTGTTCTAATGTGGGAACTTCCAGAAATAGATCTGATGGCTTCTCATCTAAACAAGAAACTTCCCAGGTATCTGTCCAGATCCCGGGATCCTCAGGCGGAGGCAGTGGATGCATTATCACTTCCTTGGAAGTATCATCCTGCCTATATCTTTCCGCCTCTAGTTCTTTTTCCAAGAGTAATCTCCAAGATTCTGAAGGAATGCTCGTTTGTTCTGCTGGTAGCTCCGGCATGGCCTCACAGGTTTTGGTATGCGGATCTTGTCCGGATGGCTTCTTGCCAACCGTGGACTCTTCCGTTAAGACCAGACCTTTTGTCTCAAGGTCCTTTTTTCCATCAGGATCTGAAATCCTTAAATTTAAAGGTATGGAGATTGAACGCTTGATTCTTGGTCAAAGAGGTTTCTCTGACTCTGTGATTAATACTATGTTACAGGCTCGTAAATCTGTATCCAGAGAGATATATTATAGAGTCTGGAAGACTTATATTTCTTGGTGTCTTTCTCATCATTTTTCTTGGCATTCTTTTAGAATACCGAGAATATTACAGTTTCTTCAGGATGGTTTAGATAAGGGTTTGTCCGCAAGTTCCTTGAAAGGTCAAATCTCTGCTCTTTCTGTTCTTTTTCACAGACAGATTGCTATTCTTCCTGATATTCATTGTTTTGTACAATCTTTGGTTCGTATAAAGCCTGTCATTAAGTCAATTTCTCCTTCTTGGAGTTTGAATTTGGTTCTGGGGGCTCTTCAAGCTCCTCCATTTGAACCTATGCATTCATTGGATATTAAATTACTTTCTTGGAAAGTTTTGTTCCTTTTGGCCATCTCTTCTGCCAGAAGAGTTTCTGAATTATCTGCTCTTTCTTGTGAGTCTCCTTTTCTGATTTTTCATCAGGATAAGGCGGTGTTGCGAACTTCTTTTGAATTTTTACCTAAGTTGTGAATTCCAACAACATTAGTGGAGACATTGTGGTTCCTTCATTATGTCTTAATCCTAAGAATTCTAAGGAGAAATCGTTGCATTCTTTGGATGTTATTAGAGCTTTGAAATATTATGTTGAAGCTACTAAGTCTTTCCGAAAGACTTCAAGTTTATTTGTTATCTTTTCCGGTTTTTGAAAGGCCAGAAAACTTCTGCCATTTCTTTGGCATCTTGGTTGAAATCTTTAATTCATCTTGCCTATGTTGAGTCGGGTAAGACTCCGCCTCATAGGATTACAGCTCATTCTACTAGGTCAGTTTCTACTTCCTGGGCGTTTAGGAATGAAGCTTCGGTTGATCAGATTTGCAAAGCGGCAACTTGGTCCTCTTTGCATACTTTTACCAAATTCTACCATTTTGTTGTATTTTCTTCTTCTGAAGCAGTTTTTGGTAGAAAAGTACTTCAGGCAGCGTTTTCAGTTTGAATCTTCTGCTTATGTTTTTTCATTAAACTTTATTTTGGGTGTGGATTATTTTCAGCAGGAATTGGCTGTCTTTATTTTATCCCTCCCTCTCTAGTGACTCTTGTGTGGAAAGATCCACATCTTGGGTAGTCATTATCCCATACGTCACTAGCTCATGGACTCTTGCTAATTACATGAAAGAAAACATAATTTATGTAAGAACTTACCTGATAAATTCATTTCTTTCATATTAGCAAGAGTCCATGAGGCCCGCCCTTTTTTTGTGGTGGTTATGATTTTTTTGTATAAAGCACAATTATTCCAATTCCTTATTTTATATGCTTTCGCACTTTTTTCTTATCACCCCACTTCTTGGCTATTCGTTAAACTGAATTGTGGGTGTGGTGAGGGGTGTATTTATAGGCATTTTAAGGTTTGGGAAACTTTGCCCCTCCTGGTAGGAATGTATATCCCATACGTCACTAGCTCATGGACTCTTGCTAATATGAAAGAAATGAATTTATCAGGTAAGTTCTTACATAAATTATGTTTTTCCTCTCAGAGTGCGGTGAATGTCAGAGGGATGTGAAGAGAGTATTGCCTATTTGAATACAATGGTCTTCCTCTAGGGGTTCTATTTCATAGGTTCTCTGTTATCGATTTCTTCTCCTACCTCACTTTTCAGATCAACGATATACTCTTATATACCATTACCTCTACTGATTCTCGTTTCAGTACTGGTTTGGCTATCTACTATATGTAGATGAGTGTCTTAGGGTAAGTAAGTCTTATTTTATTTGACACTCTAAGCTATGGTTGGGCACTTTATGTAAAGTTCTAAATATATGTGTTTAAACTTATATTTGCCATGATTCAGGATAATCAGTATTCCTTCATTCAGACTGTCAGTTTCATTATTTGGGATAATGCATATGAATAAATAATTTTTTTCTTACCTTAAAAATTTTCAATTGACTTTTTTCCCTGCGGGCTGTTAGGCTCGCGGGGGCAGAAAATGCTTCAATTTATTGCGTCATTCTTGGCGTGAACTTTTTTGGCGCAAATTTCTGTTATTTCCGGCGCCATAGTTGACGCCGGAAGTTTGTTCGTGGTTGCGTCATTTTTTGACGTATGTGTGTTACAGACCTTTTCTCCAACATAGGTGTGTCCGGTCCACGGCGTCATCCTTACTTGTGGGATATTCTCTTCCCCAACAGGAAATGGCAAAGAGCCCAGCAAAGCTGGTCACATGATCCCTCCTAGGCTCCGCCTACCCCAGTCATTCTCTTTGCCGTTGTACAGGCAACATCTCCACGGAGATGGCTTAGAGTTTTTTAGTGTTTAACTGTAGTTTTTATTATTCAATCAAGAGTTTGTTATTTTAAAATAGTGCTGGTATGTACTATTTACTCAGAAACAGAAAAGAGATGAAGATTTCTGTTTGTATGAGGAAAATGATTTTAGCAACCGTCACTAAAATCCATGGCTGTTCCACACAGGACTGTTGAGAGGAATTAACTTCAGTTGGGGGAACAGTGAGCAGTCTCTTGCTGCTTGAGGTATGACACATTCTAACAAGACGATGTTATGCTGGAAGCTGTCATTTTCCCTATGGGATCCGGTAAGCCATGTTTATTAAGATAGTAAATAAGGGCTTCACAAGGGCTTATTAAGACTGTAGACTTTTTCTGGGCTAAATCGATTCATTATTAACACATATTTAGCCTTGAGGAATCGTTTAATCTGGGTATTTTGATAAGATTATATCGGCAGGCACTGTTTTAGACACCTTATTCTTAGGGGCTTTCCCAAAGCATAGGCAGAGCCTCATTTTCGCGCCGGTGTTGCGCACTTGTTTTTGAGAGGCATGACATGCAGTCGCATGTGTGAGGAGCTCTGATACATAGAAAAGACTTTCTGAAGGCGTCATTTGGTATCGTATTCCCCTTTGGGCTTGGTTGGGTCTCAGCAAAGCAGATACCAAGGACTGTAAAGGGGTTAAAGTTATAAACGGTTCCGTTATTTTAAGGGTTAAAGCTTCCAAATTTGGTGTGCAATACTTTTAAGGCTTTAAGACACTGTGGTGAAATTTTGGTGAATTTTGAACAATTCCTTCATATTTTTTCGCAATTGCAGTAATAAAGTGTGTTCAGTTTAAAATTTAAAGTGACAGTAACGGTTTTATTTTAAAACGTTTTTTGTACTTTGTTATCAAGTTTATGCCTGTTTAACATGTCTGAACTACCAGATAGACTGTGTTCTGAATGTGGGGAAGCCAGAGTTCCTTCTCATTTAAATAAATGTGATTTATGTGACAATGACAATGATGCCCAAGATGATTCCTCAAGTGAGGGGAGTAAGCATGGTACTGCATCATTCCCTCCTTCGTCTACACGAGTCTTGCCCACTCAGGAGGCCCCTAGTACATCTAGCGCGCCAATACTCCTTACTATGCAACAATTAACGGCTGTAATGGATAATTCTGTCAAAAACATTTTAGCCAAAATGCACACTTATCAGCGTAAGCGAGACTGCTCTGTTTTAGATACTGAAGAGCATGACGACGCTGATAATAATGGTTCTGAAGGGCCCCTAAACCAGTCTGATGGGGCCAGGGAGGTTTTGTCTGAGGGAGAAATTACTGATTCAGGGAACATTTCTCAACAAGCTGAACCTGATGTGATTACGTTTAAATTTAAGTTGGAACATCTCCGTATTCTGCTTAAGGAGGTATTATCCACTCTGGATGATTGTGACAAGTTGGTCATCCCAGAGAAACTATGTAAAATGGACAAGTTCCTAGAGGTCCCGGGGCTCCCAGAAGCTTTTCCTATACCCAAGCGGGTGGCGGACATTGTAAATAAAGAATGGGAAAGGCCCGGTATTCCTTTCGTCCCTCCCCCCATATTTAAAAAATTGTTTCCTATGGTCGACCCCAGAAAGGACTTATGGCAGACAGTCCCCAAGGTCGAGGGAGCGGTTTCCACTTTAAACAAACGCACCACTATACCCATAGAAGATAGTTGTGCTTTCAAAGATCCTATGGATAAAAAATTAGAAGGTTTACTTAAAAAGATGTTTGTTCAGCAGGGTTACCTTCTACAACCAATTTCATGCATTGTCCCTGTCGCTACAGCCGCGTGTTTCTGGTTCGATGAGCTGGTAAAGGCGGTCAATAGTGATTCTCCTCCTTATGAGGAGATTATGGACAGAATCAATGCTCTCAAATTGGCTAATTCTTTCACCCTAGACGCCACTTTGCAATTGGCTAGGTTAGCGGCTAAGAATTCTGGGTTTGCTATTGTGGCGCGCAGAGCGCTTTGGTTGAAATCTTGGTCAGCTGATGCGTCTTCCAAGAACAAGCTACTTAACATTCCTTTCAAGGGGAAAACGCTGTTTGGCCCTGACTTGAAAGAGATTATCTCTGATATCACTGGGGGTAAGGGCCACGCCCTTCCTCAGGATCGGCCTTTCAAGGCCAAAAATAAACCTTATTTTCGTCCCTTTCGTAGAAACGGACCAGCCCAAAGTGCTGCGTCCTCTAAGCAAGAGTGTAATACTTCTCAAGCCAAGCCAGCTTGGAGACCAATGCAAGGCTGGAACAAGGGAAAGCAGGCCAAGAAACCTGCCACTGCTACCAAGACAGCATGAAATGTTGGCCCCCGATCCGGGACCGGATCTGGTGGGGGGCAGACTCTCTCTCTTCGCTCAGGCTTGGGCAAGAGATGTTCTGGATCCTTGGGCGCTAGAAATAGTCTCCCAAGGTTATCTTCTGGAATTCAAGGGGCTTCCCCCAAGGGGGAGGTTCCACAAGTCTCAGTTGTCTTCAGACCACATAAAAAGACAGGCATTCTTACGTTGTGTAGAAGACCTGTTAAAAATGGGAGTGATTCATCCTGTTCCATTAGGAGAACAAGGGATGGGGTTCTACTCCAATCTGTTCATAGTTCCCAAAAAAGAGGGAACGTTCAGACCAATCTTAGATCTCAAGATCTTAAACAAGTTTCTCAAGGTTCCATCGTTCAAAATGGAAACCATTCGAACAATTCTTCCTTCCATCCAGGAAGGTCAATTCATGACCACGGTGGATTTAAAGGATGCGTATCTACATATTCCTATCCACAAGGAACATCATCGGTTCCTAAGGTTCGCATTCCTGGACAAGCATTACCAGTTCGTGGCGCTTCCTTTCGGATTAGCCACTGCTCCAAGGATTTTCACAAAGGTACTAGGGTCCCTTCTAGCAGTGCTAAGACCAAGGGGCATTGCTGTAGTACCTTACTTGGACGACATTCTGATTCAAGCGTCGTCCCTTCCTCAAGCAAAGGCTCACACGGACATCGTCCTGGCCTTTCTCAGATCTCACGGATGGAAAGTGAACGTGGAAAAGAGTTCTCTATCTCCGTCAACAAGGGTTCCCTTCTTGGGAACAATAATAGACTCCTTAGAAATGAGGATTTTTCTGACAGAGGCCAGAAAAACAAAACTTCTAGACTCTTGTCGGATACTTCATTCCGTTCCTCTTCCTTCCATAGCGCAGTGCATGGAAGTGATAGGTTTGATGGTAGCGGCAATGGACATAGTTCCTTTCGCGCGCATTCATCTAAGACCATTACAACTGTGCATGCTCAGTCAGTGGAATGGGGACTATACAAACTTGTCTCCGAGGATACAAGTAAATCAGAGGACCAGAGACTCACTCCGTTGGTGGCTGTCCCTGGACAACCTGTCACAAGGGATGACCTTCCGCAGACCAGAGTGGGTCATTGTCACGACCGACGCCAGTCTGATGGGCTGGGGCGCGGTCTGGGGATCCCTGAAAGCTCAGGGTCTTTGGTCTCGGGAAGAATCTCTTCTACCGATAAATATTCTGGAACTGAGAGCGATATTCAATGCTCTCAAGGCTTGGCCTCAGCTAGCGAGGGCCAAGTTCATACGGTTTCAATCAGACAACATAACTGTTGCGTACGTCAACCATCAGGGGGGAACAAGGAGTTCCCTGGCGATGGAAGAAGTGACCAAAATCATTCTATGGGCGGAGTCTCACTCCTGCCACCTGTCTGCTATCCACATCCCAGGAGTGGAAAATTGGGAAGCGGATTTTCTGAGTCGTCAGACATTGCATCCGGGGGAGTGGGAACTCCATCCGGAAATCTTTGCCCAAGTCACTCAACTGTGGGGCATTCCAGACATGGATCTGATGGCCTCTCGTCAGAACTTCAAAGTTCCTTGCTACGGGTCCAGATCCAGGGATCCCAAGGCGGCTCTAGTGGATGCACTAGTAGCACCTTGGACCTTCAAACTAGCTTATGTATTCCCGCCGTTTCCTCTCATCCCCAGGCTGGTAGCCAGGATCAATCAGGAAAGGGCGTCGGTGATCTTGATAGCTCCTGCGTGGCCACGCAGGACTTGGTATGCAGATCTGGTGAATATGTCATCGGCTCCACCATGGAAGCTACCTTTGAGACGAGACCTTCTTGTTCAAGGTCCGTTCGAACATCCGAATCTGGTCTCACTCCAGCTGACTGCTTGGAGATTGAACGCTTGATCTTATCGAAGCCGAGGGTTCTCAGATTCTGTTATCGATACTCTTGTTCAGGCCAGAAAGCCTGTAACTAGAAAGATTTACCACAAAATTTGGAAAAAATATATCTGTTGGTGTGAATCTAAAGGATTCCCTTGGGACAAGGTTAAGATTCCTAAGATTCTATCGTTCCTTCAAGAAGGATTGGAAAAAGGATTATCTGCAAGTTCCCTGAAGGGACAGATTTCTGCCTTGTCTGTGTTACTTCACAAAAAGCTGGCAGCTGTGCCAGATGTTCAAGCCTTTGTTCAGGCTCTGGTTAGAATCAAGCCTGTTTACAAACCTTTGACTCCTCCTTGGAGTCTCAACTTAGTTCTTTCAGTTCTTCAGGGGGTTCCGTTTGAACCCTTACATTCCGTTGATATTAAGTTATTATCTTGGAAAGTTTTGTTTTTGGTTGCAATTTCTTCTGCTAGAAGAGTTTCAGAGTTATCTGCTCTGCAGTGTTCTCCTCCTTATCTGGTGTTCCATGCAGATAAGGTGGTTTTACGTACTAAACCTGGTTTTCTTCCAAAAGTTGTTTCTAACAAAAACATTAACCAGGAGATTATCGTACCTTCTCTGTGTCCGAAACCAGTTTCGAAGAAGGAACGTTTGTTGCACAATTTGGATGTTGTTCGCGCTCTAAAATTCTATTTAGATGCTACAAAGGATTTTAGACAAACATCTTCCTTGTTTGTTGTTTATTCCGGTAAAAGGAGAGGTCAAAAAGCAACTTCTACCTCTCTCTCTTTTTGGATTAAAAGCATCATCAGATTGGCTTACGAGACTGCCGGACGGCAGCCTCCCGAAAGAATCACAGCTCATTCCACTAGGGCTGTGGCTTCCACATGGGCCTTCAAGAACGAGGCTTCTGTTGATCAGATATGTAGGGCAGCGACTTGGTCTTCACTGCACACTTTTACCAAATTTTACAAGTTTGATACTTTTGCTTCTTCTGAGGCTATTTTTGGGAGAAAGGTTTTGCAAGCCGTGGTGCCTTCCATCTAGGTGACCTGATTTGCTCCCTCCCATCATCCGTGTCCTAAAGCTTTGGTATTGGTTCCCACAAGTAAGGATGACGCCGTGGACCGGACACACCTATGTTGGAGAAAACAGAATTTATGTTTACCTGATAAATTACTTTCTCCAACGGTGTGTCCGGTCCATGGCCCGCCCTGGTTTTTTAATCAGGTCTGATAATTTATTTTCTTTAACTACAGTCACCACGGTATCATATGGTTTCTCCTATGCAAATATTCCTCCTTAACGTCGGTCGGATGACTGGGGTAGGCGGAGCCTAGGAGGGATCATGTGACCAGCTTTGCTGGGCTCTTTGCCATTTCCTGTTGGGGAAGAGAATATCCCACAAGTAAGGATGACGCCGTGGACCGGACACACCGTTGGAGAAAGTAATTTATCAGGTAAACATAAATTCTGTTTTTTTGCGCAAAAAAATGTGGGCGTCGTTTTCGACGTCAGAGGATGTGGCGTCATACTTGGCGCCAAAAAATATGGGCGTTGTACTTGGTGCCAATAATGTGGGCGTCATACTGGTCTCCACCTTTTTTCACATTTTTTAAGTCACTTTTTCATTGCTTCTGGTTGCTAGAGGCTTGTTTATTTTGCATCTTTTCCCATTCCTGAAACTGTCATTTAAGGAATTTGATAATTTTGCTTTATATGTTGTTTTTTCTATTACATATTGCAAGATGTCACAACCTGACCCTGGATCAGAATCTACTTCTGGAAAGACGCTGCCTGATGCTGGTTCTACCAAAGTTAAGTGCATTTGTTGTAAACTTTTGGTAACTGTTCCTCCGGCTGTAGTTTGTGTTAGTTGTCATGATAAAATTTCTAATGCAGATAGTGTCTCCATTAGTAATAATCCTTTACCTGTTTTTTTCCCTTCAACATCTAATGTTCAGGATGTCCCTGTTAATGTAAAATAATTTGTTTCTAATTCTATTAGGAAGGCTGTCTGTTATTCCTCCTTCCAGTAAACGTAAAAGGTCTTTTAAAACTTCTCATATTTCAGATGAATTTTTAAGTGCCATCATTCTGACTTATCTGTTTCTGATGAGGATCTATCTGGTTCAGAAGATTCTGCTTCAGATATTGACACTGATAAATCTTCATATTTATTTAAGATGGAGTTTATTCGTTCTTTACTTAAAGAAGTGTTGATTACATTAGATATGGAGTAGTCTAGTCCTCTTGATACTAAATCTACTAAGCGTTTAAATTCGTTTTTTAAACCTCATGTAGTTATTCCAGAAGTTTTTCCAGTTCCTGATGCTATTTCAGAAGTAATTTCTAAGGAATGGAATAGTCTGGGTACTTCATTTACTCCTTCTCCAAGGTTTAAGAAATTGTACCCTGTGCCATCTGATGAATTAGAATTTTGGGACAAAATCCCTAAGTTGATGGGGCTTTCTCTACTCTTACTAAACGTACTACTATTCCTACGGCGGATAGTACTTCCTTTAAGAATCCTTTAGATAGGAAGCTTGAATCCTTTCTAAGGAGAGCTTATTTATGTTCAGATAATCTTCTTAGACCTGCTATTTCTTTGGCTGATGTTGCTGCAGCTTCCACTTTTTGGTTGGAGGCTTTAGCACAACAAGTGTCAGACCATAATGCTTATAGCATTGTTAAACTTCTTCAACATGCTAATAACTTTATTTGTGATGCCATTCTTGATGATATTAGAATTGCTGTCAGGTATATGTCTTTAGCTATTTTAGCTAGAAGAGCTTTATGGCTTAAATCTTGGAATGCAGATATGACTTCTAAGTCAACTTTGCTTTCTCTTTCTTTCCAAGGTAATAAATTATTTGGTTCACAGTTGGATTCTATCATTTCATCTGTTACTGGGGGGAAAGGAACCTTTTTGCCTCAGGGCAAAAAATCTAAAGGTAAATATAGGGCTGCTAATCGTTTTCGTTCCTTTCGTCAGAATAAGGAACAGAAGCCTGACCCTTCCCCTAAAGGAACGGTTTCCGTTTGGAAAGCTTCTCCAGTCTGGAATAAATCCAAGCCTTTTAGAAAGTCAAAACCAGCTCCCAAATCCGCATGAAGGTGCGGCCCTCATTCCAGGACAGCTTGTAGGGGGCAGGTTTCGATTTTTCAAAGATATTTGGATCAATTTGATTCACAGTCTTTGGATTCAGAACATTGTTTCACAAGGGTACAGAATAGGTTTCAAGGTAAGGCCGCCTGTGAGAAGATTTTTTCTCACGCATTCCAGTAAACCCAGTGAAGGCTCAGGCGTTTCTGAAATGTGTTTCAGACCTAGAGTTGGCTGGGGTAATTGTGCCAGTTCCAGTTCTGGAACGGGGTCTGGGGTTTTACTCAAATCTATTCATTGTATCAAAGAAGAATTCCTTCAGACCAGTTCTGGATCTAAAAATATTGAATCGTTATGTAAGGATACCAACATTCAAAATGGTGACTATAAGGACTATTCTGCCTTTTGTTCAGCAAGGGCATTATGTCTACAATAGACTTACAGGATGCATATCTTCATATTCCAATTCATCCAGATCACTATCAGTTCCTGAGATTCTCTTTTCTAGACAAGCATTACCAGTTTGTTGCCCTTCCGTTTGGCCTAGCAACAGCTCCAAGGATCTTTTCAAAGGTTCTCGGTGCCTTTCTCTCTGTAATCAGAGAACAGGGTATTGCAGTATTTCCTTATTTGGACGATATCTTGGTACTTGCTCAGTCTTTACATTCTGCAGAATCTCATACGAATCAACTTGTGTTTTTTTCTTCAAAGACATGGTTGTAGGATCAATTTACCAAAGAGTTCCTTGATTCCTCAGACAAAGGTAACCTTTTTGGGTTTTCAAATAGATTCAGTGTCCATGACTTTGTCTCTAACAGAAAAGACGTCTGAAGTTGGTTTCAGCTTGTCGAAACCTTCAGTCTCAATCATTCCCTTCGGTAGCTTTGTGCATGGAAATTCTAGGTCTCATGACTGCTGCATCGGACGCGATCCCTTTTGCTCGCTTTCACATGAGACCTCTCCAGCTTTGTATGCTGAACCAGTGGTGCAGGGATTATACAAAGATATCACAATTAATATCCTTAAATCCCAATGTTTGATCTTCTCTGACTTAGTGGTTGAATCACCATCGTCTAATTCAAGGGGCCTCTTTTGTTCGTCCAACCTGGACTGTGATCTCAACAGATGCGAGTCTTTCAGGTTGGGGAGCTGTATGGGGATCTCTGACAGCGCATGGGGTTTGGGAATTTCAGGAGGCATAATTACCAATCAATATTTTCAGAGCTCTTCAGTTCTGGCCTCTTCTGAAGAGAGAATCGTTTATTTGTTTTCAGACAGACAATGTCACAACCGTGGCGTATGTCAATTATCAAGGTGGGACTCACAGTCCTCAGGCTATGAAAGAAGTATCTCGGATACTTGTATGTGCGGAATCCAGCTCCTGTCTAATCTCTGCGGTTCACATCCCAGGTGTAGACAATTGGGAAACGGATTATCTCAGTCGCCAGACGTTACATCCGGGCGAATGGTCTCTTCACCCAGAGGTATTTCTTCAGATTGTTCAAATCTGGGGACTTCCAGAAATAGATCTGATGGCCTCTCATCTAAACAAGAAACTTCCCAGGTATCTGTCCAGATCCAGGGATCCTCAGGCGGAAGCAGTGGACGCGTTGTCGCTTCCTTGGAATTATCAACCTGCTTATCTTTCCGCCTCTAGTTCTTCTTCCAAAAGTGATTTCCAAAATTCTAATGGAACGTTCGTTTGTATTGCTGGTGGCTTCAGCATGGCCTCACAGGTTTTGGTATGCGGATCTCGTTTGGATGGCAAGTTGCCAACATTGGACACTTCCGTTAAGGCCAGACCTTCAATCTCCATACCTTCAAATTTAATGATTTGAGACCCTGATGGAAAAATGGGCCTTGAGATAGAACGCTTGATTCTTAGTCATAGAGGTTTCTCTGACTCGGTGATTAATACTATGATACAGGCTCGTAAATCTGTGTCTAGAAAGATTTATTACCGAGTCTGGAAGACTTACATTTCTTGGTGTTCTTCTCATAAATTCTCTTGGCATTTTTTAGAATTCCTAGAATTTTACAGTTTCTTCAGAATGGTTTGGATAAGGGTTTGTCTGCAAGCTCTTTGAAAGGTCAAATCTCTGCTCTTTCTGTTCTTTTTCACAGAAAGATTGTTAATCATCCTGATATTCATTGTTTTGTACAGGCTTTGGTTCGTATCAAGCCTGTCATTAAGTCAATCTCTCCTCCTTGGAGTCTTAATTTGGTTCTGAGGGCTTTACAGGCTCCTCCATTTGAACCTATGCATTCTCTGGATATTAAATTACTTTCTTGGAAAGTTTTGTTCCTTTTGGCCATCTCTTCTGCTAGAAGAGTTTCTGAGTTATCTGCTCTTTCTTGTGAATCTCCTTTTCTGATTTTTCATCAGGATAAGGCGGTGTTGCGGACTTCATTTAAATTTTTACCTAAGGTTGTGAATTCTAACAACATTAGTAGAGAAATTGTGGTCCCTTCATTGTGTCCTAATCCTAAGAATTCTATGGAGAGATCTTTACATTCTTTGGATGTAGTAAGAGCTTTGAAATATTATGTTGAAGCTACTAAAGGTTTTAGAAAGACTTCTAGTCTATTTGTTATCTTTTATGGTTCCAGGAAAGGTCAGAAGGCTTCTACCATTTCCTTGGCATCTTGGTTAAAGTCTTTGATTCATCATGCTTATGTAGAGTCGGGTAAGTCCCCGCCTCAAAGGATTACGGTTCATTCTACTAGGTCAGTTTCTACTTCCTGGGCTTTTAGGAATGAAGCTTCTGTTGATCAAATTTGCAAAGCAGCAACTTGGTCTTCTTTGCATACTTTTACTAAATTCTACCATTTTGATGTTTTTTTCTTCTTCTGAAGCAGTTTTTGGTAGAAAAGTACTTCAGGCAGCTGTTTCAGTTTGATTCTTCTGCTTATAATTTCATTTTTTTTTCATTATAAGATTAAAACTTTTTGATTTGGGTTGTGGATTATTTTTTCAGCGGAATTGGCTGTCTTTATTTTATCCCTCCCTCTCTAGTGACTCTTGCGTGGAAGTTCCACATCTTGGATATCTGCTATCCCATACGTCACTAGCTCATGGACTCTTGCTAATTACATGAAAGAAAACATAATTTATGTAAGAACTTACCTGATAAATTCATTTCTTTCATATTAGCAAGAGTCCATGAGGCCCACCCTTTTTTGTGGTGGTTATGATTTTTTTGTATAAAGCACAATTATTCCAATTCCTTATTTTTTATGCTTTCGCTCCTTTCTTATCACCCCACTTCTTGGCTATTCGTTAAACTGAATTGTGGGTGTGGTGAGGGGTGTATTTATAGGCAGTTTGAGGTTTGGGAAACTTTGCCCCTCCTGGTAGGATTGTATATCCCATACGTCACTAGCTCATGGACTCTTGCTAATATGAAAGAAATGAATTTATCAGGTAAGTTCTTACATAAATTATGTTTTTCTTGTTAAGTGTAGTCAGTCCACGGGTCATCCATTACTTATGGGATATATTCTCCTTCCCAACAGGAAGTTGCAAGAGGATCACCCAAGCAGAGCTGCTATATAGCTCCTCCCCTCACATGTCATATCCAGTCATTCTCTTGCAACACTCAACAAAGGAGGAGGTCATGAGAGGAGTTAGGAGTTTTTTAATTAGTTATTCTTCAATCAAAAGTTTATTTTAAATGGCACCGGAGTGTGCTGTTTTTTCTCTCAGGCAGTATTGGAAGAAGAATCTGCCTGCGTTTTCTATGATCTTAGCAGACGTAACTAAGATCCGCTGGCTGTTCTCGCACATTCTGAGGAGTGGGGTAACTTCAGAAAAGGGAATAGCATGCGGGGTCCCCTGCAAATGAGGTATGTGCAGTAAAATTTTCTAAGAATGGAATTGACTAAGAAAACACTGCCGATACCCATATGATGTAAGTACAGCCTAAAATGCAGTAGTAGCGACTGGTATCAGGCTGGTAAATGTATACACAGTAGAGTTATTTTCTATGGAATAGATTTTGACTGAAAAAATACTGGTAATACTGTAATAATGTATGAGCCTTAACTGCAGTAGAAGTGACTGGTAGCAGGCTTAGTGATAACTTTACACAACATATGAAATGTTGTTTTTTAAAACGTTTACTGGCATGTTAATCGTTTTGTGAGGTACTTGGTGATAAATCTCTTTGGGCATGATTTTTTCCACATGGCTAACGTATATTTCTGCATAGAAACCGTTATAGCTGGTCTCCCACTGTGTAATATGACTGGGAGGGGCTTTGTGTTAGCGCCTTGTTGCGCAGTTAAAATTCAATCATAGTCTTCCTGTTTCTTCCTCCTTGATCCAGGACGTCTCCGGAGAGCTCAGGGGTCTTCAAAATTTATATTTGAGGGAGGTAATCAGTCACAGCAGACCTGTGACAGTGTGTTTGACTGTGATAAAAAGCGTTAACTGTTAATTTGTTTATCCGTTTTTGGGTATTAAGGGGTTAATCATCCGTTGCTAGTGGGTGCAATCCTCTGCTGATTTCATACATTTAATGTAAAATTTGGTTGCTATAACTGAATTTGTTCATTGTTATTTCAACTGTAATTGTCTTTTTGTGTTTTAAAAGCGCAGCAGCGTTTTTCACATTGCTGGAACATTTTCTGAAAGTAATTTCCAGGCTTGCTAGCCTCATTGCTAGTCTGTTTAAACATGTCTGATACAGATGAATCTGCTTGTTCATTATGTTTAAAAGCCAATGTGGAGCCCAATAGAAATATGTGTACCAATTGTATTGATATTACTTTAAATAAAGGTCAATCTTTACCGGTAAAGAAATTATCACCAGACATCGAGGGGGAAGTTATGCCGCCTAACTCTCCTCACGTGTCAGTACCTGCGCCTCCCGCTCAGGAGGTGCGTGATGTTGTGGCGCCAAGTACATCAAGGCCCTTACAAATCACTTTACAAGATATGGCTAATGTTATGAAAGAAGTATTATCTAATTTGCCTGAGTTAAGAGGCAAGCGCGATAGCTCTGGGTTAAGGACAGAGCGCGCTGATGACACGAGAGCCATGTCCGATACTGCGTCACAATTTGCAGAACAGGAGGACGGAGAGCTTCATTCTGTGGGTGACGGATCTGATCCAGGGAGACCGGATTCAGAAATTTCAAATTTTAAATTTAAGCTTGAGAACCTCCGCGTATTGCTAGGGGAGGTGTTAGCGGCTCTGAATGATTGTGACACGGTCGCGATCCCAGAGCGATCCCAGAGAAGTTATGTAGGCTGGATAAATACTATGCGGTGCCAGTGTGTACTGACGTTTTTCCTATACCTAAAAGGCTTACAGAGATTATTAGCAAGGAGTGGGATAGACCCGGTGTGCCCTTTTCCCCTCCTCCGATATTTAGAAAAATGTTCCCAATAGACGCTACCACACGAGACTTATGGCAGACGGTCCCTAAGGTGGAGGGAGCAGTTTCTACTTTAGCTAAACGCACCACTATCCCGGTGGAGGATAGTTGTGCTTTCTCAGATCCAATGGATAAAAAATTAGGATACCTTAAGAAAATGTTTGTTCAACAAGGTTTTATATTACAGCCCCTTGCATGCATTGCGCCCGTCACTGCTGCGGCGGCTTTCTGGTTTGAGTCTCTAGAAGAGGCCATTCGCACAGCACCATTGGATGAGATTATGAACAAGCTTAAAGCACTTAAGCTAGCTAATGCATTTGTTTCGGACGCCGTTGTGCACTTAACCAAACTAACGGCAAAGAACTCCGGTTTTGCCATCCAGGCGCGCAGAGCGCTATGGCTTAAATCCTGGTCAGCAGATGTGACTTCTAAATCTAAATTGCTTAATATTCCTTTCAAAGGGCAAACCCTATTCGGGCCCGGTTTGAAATAAATTATTGCTGACATTACGGGAGGTAAGGGTCACTCCCTTCCTCAGGATAGGGCCAAATCAAAGGCCAAACAGTCTAATTTTCGTGCCTTTTGTATTTTCAAGGCAGGAGCAGCATCAACTTCCTCCGCTCCAAAACAGGAAGGAACTGCTGCTCGTTACAGACAGGGTTGGAAAAGCAACCAATCCTGGAACAAGGGCAAGCAGGCCAGAAAGCCTACTTCTGCCCCTAAGACAGCATGAAGGAAGGGCCCCCTATCCGGAAACAGATCTAGTGGGGGGCAGACTCTCTTCGCCCAGGCTTGGGCAAGAGATGTCCAGGATCCCTGGACGTTGGAGATCATATCTCAGGGATACCTTCTGGACTTCAAAGCTTCTCCTCCACAAGGGAGATTTCATCTGTCAAGGTTATCAACGAACCTAATAAAGAAAGAGGCATTTCTACAATGTGTGCAAGACCTCTTAGTAATGGGAGTGATCCACCCAGTTCCGCGAACGGAACAAGGGCAAGGGTTTTACTCAAATCTGTTCGTGGTTCCCAAAAAAGAGGGGACCTTCAGACCAATCTTGGACTTAAAGATCTTAAACAAGTTCCTAAGAGTTCCATCGTTCAAAATGGAAACTATTCGAACCATCCTACCCATGATCCAAGAGGGTCAGTATATGACCACAGTGGACTTAAAGGATGCCTACCTTCACATACCGATTCACAAGGATCATTATCGGTACCTAAGGTTTGCCTTTCTAGACAGGCATTACCAGTTTGTAGCTCTTCCCTTTGGGTTAGCCATGGCCCCGAGAATTTTTACGAAGGTTCTGGGCTCACTTCTGGCGGTACTAAGACCACGAGGCATAGCGGTGGCTCCGTACCTAGACGACATTCTGATACAAGCGTCGAGTTTTCAAAATGCAAAGTCTCATACAGAGAGAGTTCTTGCATTTCTGAGGTCGCATGGGTGGAAAGTGAACTTTGAAAAGTTACCACTCACAAGGGTTCCTTTTCTAGGGACTCTGATAGATTCTGTAGAGTAGAGATGAAGATTTACCTGACTGAGTCCAGGTTATCAAAGATTCTAAATGCTTGCCGTGTCCTTCATTCCATTCCAAGGCCATCAGTAGCTCAGTGCATGGAAGTGATCGGCTTAATGGTCGCGGCTATGGACATAGTGCCATTTGCGCGCCTGCATCTCAGACCGCTGCAATTATGCATGCTAAGTCAGTGGAATGGGGATTATTCAGATCTGTCCCCTCTACTGACTCTGGACCAGGAGGCCAGAGATTCTCTTCTCTGGTGGTTGTCTCCGGTTCATCTGTCCAAAGGAATGACTTTTCGCAGGCCAGATTGGACGATTGTAACAACAGATGCCAGCCTGCTGGGCTGGGGCGCAGTCTGGAACTCCCTGAAGGCTCAGGGATCGTGGACTCAGGAGGAGAAACTCCTCCCAATAAATATTCTGGAGTTAAGAGTTCCCTAGCGATGTTAGAAGTCTCCAAGATAATTCGCTGGGCAGAGTCTCACTCTTGCCACCTGTCAGCGATCCACATCCCAGGCGTGGAGAACTGGGAGGCGGACTTTAAGTCGTCAGACTTTTCATCCGGGGGAGTGGGAACTTCATCCAGCGTTGGGGCAAACCAGAACTGGATTTCATGGTGTCTCGCCAGAACGCCAAGCTTCCTTGTTACGGATCCAGATCCAGGGACCCGGGAGCGGTGCTGGTAGATGCTCTAGCAGCCCCTTGGGTTTTCAAGATGGCTTATGTGTTTCCTCCGTTTCCGTTGCTGCCTCGATTGATTGCCAGAATCAAACAGGAGAGAGCATCAGTGATTCTGATAGCACCTGCGTGGCCACGCAGGACCTGGTATGCAGACCTAGTGGACATGTCGTCCTGTCCTCCATGGTCTCTGCCTCTGAGGCAGGACCTTCTAATTCAGGGTCCTTTCAACCATCCAAACCTAATTTCTCTGAGACTGACTGCATGGAGATTGAACGCTTGATTCTATCAAAGCGTGGTTTCTCGGAGTCGGTTATTGATACATTAATACAGGCTCGGAAACCTGTTACCAGAAAAATTTACCATAAGATATGGCGTAAATATTTATATTGGTGTGAATCCAAGAGTTACTCATGGAGTAAGGTCAGGATTCCTAGGATATTGTCTTTTCTACAAGAGGGTTTAGAAAAGGGTTTATCTGCTAGTTCCTTAAAGGGACAGATTTCTGCTCTGTCTATTCTTTTACACAAACGTCTGGCAGAAGTTCCAGACGTCCAGGCTTTTTGTCAGGCTTTAGCTAGGATTAAGCCTGTGTTTAAGACTGTTGCTCCGCCGTGGAGCTTAAACTTGGTTCTTAAAGTTCTTCAAGGTGTTCCGTTTGAACCCCTTCATTCCATTGATATTAAACTGTTATCTTGGAAAGTTCTGTTTTTGATGGCTATTTTCTCAGCTCGAAGAGTCTGAGTTATCTGCCTTACATTGTGATTCTCCTTATCTGATTTTTCATTCAGACAAGGTAGTTCTGCGTACTAAACCTGGGTTTTTACCTAAGGTAGTTTCTAACAGGAATATCAATCAAGAGATTGTTGTTCCATCATTATGTCCTAATCCTTCTTCAAAGAAGGAACGTCTTTTGCATAATCTGGACGTAGTCCGTGCCCTGAAGTTCTATTTACAGGCAACTAAAGATTTTCGGCAAACTTCTTCTCTGTTTGTCGTTTATTCTGGACAGAGGAGAGGCCAAAAGGCTTCGGCCACCTCTCTCTCTTTTTGGCTCCGTAGCATAATACGTTTAGCCTATGAGACTGCTGGACAGCAGCCCCCTGAAAGAATCACAGCTCATTCCACTAGAGCTGTGGCTTCCGCCTGGGCCTTTAAGAATGAGGCCTCTGTTGAACAGATTCGCAAGGCTGCAACTTGGTCTTCACTTCATACCTTTTCAAAATTTTACAAATTTGACACTTTTGCTTCTTCGGAGGCTGTTTTTGGGAGAAAGCTTCTACAGGCAGTGGTTCCTTCTGTTTAAGTGTTCCTGCCTTGTCCCTCCCATCATCCGTGTACTTTAGCTTTGGTATTGGTATCCCATAAGTAATGGATGACCCGTGGACTGACTACACTTAAAAAGAGAAAACATCATTTATGCTTACCTGATAAATTTATTTCTCTTGTAGTGTAGTCAGTCCACGGCCCGCCCTGTCTTTTAAGGCAGTTCTAAATTTTAATTAAAACTCCAGTCACCACTGCACCCTATAGTTTCTCCTTTCTCGTCTTGTTTCGGTCGAATGACTGGATATGACATGTGAGGGGAGGAGCTATATAGCAACTCTGCTTGGGTGATCCTCTTGCAACTTCCTGTTGGGAAGGAGAATATATCCCATAAGTAATGGATGACCCGTGGACTGACTACACTACAAGAGAAATAAATTTATCAGGTAAGCATAAATTATGTTTTTTTCATATTGTTACCATCCTATTATACTGTACTTAATAACAATACTTATTAATACCATCAGGAAAAGGCGACACAGCGGGTCTGTGAGCCCATCACGCAGTAGCAGCGGCAGGAGAGGCAAATCACCATCACCAAAATCAGAGCGGTCAGAGAGGTCTGAAAGATCCCACAAAGACACTTCCCGATCTAGGTCATCACATAAAGATTCTCCCAGGGATATTAGTAAAAAGGCCAAAAGGTGAGCATTAAAGCATAAGACACTCTACTTACTGTTCTTTGTGACACATGCATTAAATGAAGCTAGAATGTCTGTGTATGCTTGCTAGTAATCTGCTCTTGCACTTGTTTTTGAAAATGTAGAGTCTTTATGAAGGATTAAGTAGGTCTACAGGTGGATAAATGCAAAATTTAACTATACATTTTCACAAAGCTCTGGGGTGTGCTATATAAATGGATCATCTACAAAAAATGTATGCAAATAAACATCTAGTGTACAGTGTCCCTTTAAGCCCTTAAAAAAAAAAAAAAAATTTGTGTGTGTGCAAACAAAATGGCCACAACTCTGGAGGTGAGAACAGCAGATAAAGGGGACTCTTCAACTTTTTGTCTAATAGCCATACATTTTATATTCAGCCCTCAAGGCTTCCAAAACCAATTGATAGTTGACCATCACTGATTTAAATAGTATTAAAGGTATTGGGCATTCAAAATTAAAGTGATCGTCAATCCTAGCGTTTATGAACGCTCAGATTGACCATTGGAATAAATAAAGAGTATAAAATACTTAATGCTGAAAGTTCTTTAATTTTTTTCAAGTGTTCGCCCCACTGAGCTGCTCAAGCAGCCCACGGCAGAACGCTATTTTGTTAAGATGTGACGTTTCCAACTCTTAGCAAATAACCGTGCGTTCCAGCAGGCGCCATGCTGGATTTCCCGCATTGCTATTGGCGTTTCCTTGAAACAAAGGAACTTTCAGCATGATGTATTTTATACTTCATGACTGATAGTCCCCTTATTTGTTGTAATGGTCAATCCTAGAGTTTCACAAAAGGATTGACGATCACTTTAAACATTAGCATGATTCAGATAGAGCATGTAATTTTAAGACACTTTTAAATTCACTTCTATTTTTAAATGTGCTTTGTTCTTTTGGTATCCCTTGTTGAAAAATATGCACATATCCTACACTAGTAGGAGCAAACTGCTGATTGGTGTCTGCACACATTTGTCTCTTGTGATTGGCTGACTAGATGTGTACAGTTATCTGCCTGTAGTGCAATGCTGTTCCTTCAGAAAAGGATAAGATAATGAAGCAAATTTAATAATAGAAGTAAACTGAAAAGTTGTTTAAAATTGTATGTACTATCTAAATCGTGAGAACATTTTGTGGTTTCCTGTCCCTTTTTAAAGTGTAGTGTTCAAGCTCTCTTCTGGTACATTTTATGCCCTTGTCATTTTTTTTTAGATCACCATCTGGTTCAAGGACGCCTAAAAGGTCGCGACGGTCGCGGTCAAGGTCACCAAAAAAGTCTGTGAAAAAGTCCAGGTCCCAGTCCAGATCCCCTCACAGATCACACAAGAAGTCAAAGAAAAGTAAACACTGACAGAACCCCTCCTTTTTTTTATTTTTTATTAAAGTGTCATTTATTGAAAATACCCTTTTTCTTTTTTTGTGCCTGAACAATCTATTAAATAAAGGAAAAGAGTTGAAGAGGGTTAATAAAAAAAAAGGAAAAAAAAAACGGCATTCCTACATTTTTCTGTGAATGCATGTGTATATTTACTGATAACTGCATCTGTAGAACTGTCACTGTTTTATATTGTAAAAAAAAAAGAAATGTCCACTGTGGCAATGTATGTGTCTCAAATGAACCATTTTGTGATTGGAATTTCATCGCAGCTGTCTTTATCTGATCTGCTGGCTGTAATGTTTTTTATTTTCCCTTCCCCAATATGTTTTAGGATGTTGTATGAAACAAAAACTTACCAATTGTCTGCTCTCATTTTTGTAGACTTGAAAATTTGTGTTTAGATTTCAAATAAAACCTGAACTGATTAATTAGGATTCTATTGTTATGAATCTGAATGGGTTGACCCCCAGAAATAGTCGACAATTTTTTTTATTTTTTGTGACATGGTTTCTGCACAATGGATTCAATAGATACCGTTGCCATAGTGATAAGGGAACAAGTCCATCAATAAACCTGCATTATATTCTAATCATTATTGGACTACATCGGTATAATGTTCGCGGTTTTATAGGAGATGATGGAAGCAGTGACATGATAGAAACATTCAATTATTCAATGGGACTTAAAGTGGAAGCTGAAAGCATTTTCCAGAAAAAAATAAATTAATCATTATCTTAAGTTTAGAGGGTAGCAGATTCAGAAGAAATGTGAGGAAACTTTTTTTTTTTTCCTTCTAATGGCAGCGAGGGTCTACGAAAACATTCATAACCTATGGGAAATACTTTACCTGGCCATCAGGAGGAGACAAAGACACCCCAAAGAGAACATTTAAATATCCCTCTCACTTCCCCTACCCCCACAGTAGTTCTTTGCCTCATTTCATGGTGGTTGGCAGAGAGAGGTGCTCTGCTGAAGATTCTGATTTCTTTCATGTAATTGGTAAGAGTCCATGAGCTAGTGACCTATGGTATATACAATCTTACCAGGAGGGGCAAAGTTTCCCAAACCTCAAAATGCCTATAAATAC
Source organism: Bombina bombina (assembly GCF_027579735.1). Taxonomy (NCBI): domain Eukaryota; kingdom Metazoa; phylum Chordata; class Amphibia; order Anura; family Bombinatoridae; genus Bombina; species Bombina bombina. The sequence continues at coordinate 303,411,218 of NC_069502.1, read as the reverse complement.
ACCCCTCACCACACCCACAATTCAATTCAGTTTTTACAAACTTTGCCTCCTATGGAGGTGGTGATGTAAGTTTGTGCTTAGATTCTACGTTGATATGCACTTCTCAGCATTTTGAAGCCTGATTTCTCCGTGTACAGTGAATGTCAGAGGTATGTGAAGGGAGTATCAACTATTGAATGCAATGGTTTTCCTCACGGGAGATCTATTTCATAGGTTCTCTGTTATCAGTTGTAGAGATTCATCTCCTACCTCCCTTTTTCAGATTGACGATATACTCTCATATTCCATTACCTCTACTGATAACTGTTTCAGTACTGGTTTGGCTATCTGCTATATGTGGATGGGTGTCTTTTGGTAAGTATGTTTTCATTACTTAAGACACTCTCAGCTATGGTTTGGCACTTAATGTATTAAAGGGACCGTCTACACCAGAATTTTTATTGTTTTAAAAGATAGTCCCTTTATTACCCATTTCCCAGTTTTGCATAACCAACACAGTTATAATATACTTTTAAACTCTGTGATTATCTTGTATCTAAGCCTCTGCAAACTGCCCCTTTTTTCAGTTCTTTTGACAGAGTTGCAGTCTAGCCAATCAGTGCCTGCTCCCAGATAACTTCACGTGCACGAGCACAGCGTTATCTATGAAATACGTGAACTAACACCCTCTAGTGGTGAAAAACTGTTAAAATGCAATCTGAAAGAGGTGGGCTTCAAGGTCTAAGAAACTAACATATTAACCTCCTAGGTTAAGCTTTCAACTAAGAATACCAAGAGAACAAAGCAAAATTGGTGATAAAAGTAAATTGGAAAATTGTTTAAAATTACATGCTGTGTCTGAATCATGAAAGTTTATTTTGGCCTAGACTGTCCCTTTAATGTAAAGTTCTAAATATATGTATTGTACTTCCTTTTGCAGACTGTTGGTTTCATATTTGGGAAAAGCATTTTTTAGGAAAAAGAAAAAAAAATTCTTACCTGGTGTATAGTTTTTTCTCCTGTTAAGTGTAGTCAGTCCACGGGTCATCCATTACTTATGGGATTATATCTCCTCCCTAACAGGAAGTGCAAGAGGATCACCCAAGCAGAGCTGCTATATAGCTCCTCCCCTCTACGTCATACCCAGTCATTCTCTTGCACCTAACTAATAGGACGTGTGAGAGGACTGTGGTTATTAAAATTAGTTTTTATTTCTTCAATCAAAAGTTTATTTTAAACAGCACCGGAGTGTGTTGTTTTTTCTCAGGCAGCATTAGAAGAAGAATCTACCTGAGTTTGTGTATGATCTTAGCGGTCGTAACTAAGATCCATTTGCTGTTCTCGGCCATTCTGAGGAGTGAGGTAACTTCAGAACAGGGGACAGCGGGCAGGGTTCACCTGCAAGGAGGTATGTTGCAGTATATTATTTTCTAAGGAATGGAATTGACTGAGAAAATACTGCTAATACCGATATAATGTAAGTGCAGCCTTAAATGCAGTAGTAGCGACTGGTATCAGGCTGATATGTATGTATGTTTACACTGAGGTATTTCTGGGGAATGGAACTTCACTAAGAAAATACTGTATACATTTAACTTATATTTGAGCCCCCACTGCAGTGAAAGCGACTAGCAGCAGGCTTATTAATATCATTTCATAATTTTATTTTTAAAACGTTTACTGGCATGTTAATCGTTTTTCTCTGAGGTACTTGGTGATAAATCTTTTTGGGCATTATTTTTCCACATGGCTGTCGTTTATTTTTGAATAGATTCAGTTTACTGAGCTTCCCCACTGTTGTAATATGAGTGGGAGGGGCCTATTTTGGCGCTTTATTGCGCAGTAAAAATTCAGTCAGTCTTCCTATTTCTTCCTCCATGATCCAGGACGTCTCTACAGAGCCCAGGGGTCTCCAAAACTAGTTTTGAGGGAGGTAATCACTCACAGCAGACCTGTGAGACTGTGTTTTTGACTGTGATAAAACGTTTATATTAATCTGTTATCCGTTTTTTTGGGTACTAAGGGGTTAATCATCCATTTGCTGGTGGGTGCAATCCTTTGCTAACTTAATGCATTTACTGTGAAAATTTGGTTGCTATAACTAATTTGGTTCATTGTTATTTCAACTGTGACAGTTTCTTTGTGCTTCTTAAAGGCACAGTAATGTTTTTAATATTGCTTGTAAATTTATTTGAAAAGTATTTTCCAAGTTTGCTAGTTTCATTGCTAGTTTGTTTAAACATGTCTGACACAGAGGAATCTTTGTGCAATATGTTTAAAGGCCAATGTGGAGCCCAATAGAAATTTGTGTACTAATTGCATTGATGCTACTTTAAATAAAAGCCAATCTGTACATGTAAAGAAAATTTCACCAGACAACGAGGGGGAAGTTATGCCGACTAACTCTCCTCACGTGTCAGTACCTTCGTCTCCCGCTCAGGAGGTGCGTGATATTGTGGCGCCAAGTACATCAGGGCGGCCCATACAAATCACTTTGCAAGACATGGCTAATGTTATGACTGAAGTATCTAAATTGCCAGAATTTAGGGGTAAACGCGACCACTCTGGGGTGAGAACAGAGTGCGCTGATAATAGAGCCATGTCTGATACTGCGTCACAATTTGCAGAACATGAGGACGGAGAGCTTCATTCTGTGGGTGACGGATCTGATCCAAGTAAACTGGATTCAGACATTTTAAATTTAAGCTTGAGAACCTCCGTGTATTGCTAGGGGAGGTATTAGCAGCTCTGAATGATTGTAACACGGTTGCAATTTCAGAGAAAATATGTAGGCTGGATAAATATTTTGCAGTACCGACGTGTACTGACGTTTTTCCTATACCTAAAAGGCTTACAGAAATTGTTAACAAGGAGTGGGATAGACTCGGTGTGCCTTTTTCACCCCCTCCTATATTTAGAAAAATGTTTCCAATAGACGCCACCACACGGGACTTATGGCAGACGGTCCCTAAGGTGGAGGGAGCAATTTCTACTCTGGCTAAACGCACCACTATCCCGGTGGAGGATAGCTGTGCTTTTTCAGATCCAATGGATAAAAAGTTAGAGGGTTACCTTAAGAAAATGTTTGTTCAACAAGGTTTTATATTACAACCCCTTGCATGCATTGCGCCTGTCACGGCTGTGGCGGCATTCTGGTTTGAGTCTCTGGAAGAGACCATTAGCTCAGCTACATTGGATGAGATTACAGACAAGCTTAGAGTCCTTAAGCTAGCTAATTCATTTATTTCCGATGCCGTAGTACACTTAACTAAACTTACGGCTAAGAATTCCGGATTCGCCATTCAAGCGCGCAGAGCGCTGTGGCTTAAATCCTGGTCAGCCGATGTGACTTCTAAATCTAAATTGCTTAACATACCTTTCAAAGGGCAGGCATTATTCGGGCCCGGTTTGAAAGAAATTATCGCTGACATTACTGGAGGTAAGGGCCATGCCCTGCCTCAAGACAGAGCCAAACCAAGGGCTAGACAGTCTAATTTCTTCTGTTAAGTGTGATCAGTCCACGGGTCATCATTACTTCTGGGATATTACTCCTCCCCAACAGGAAGTGCAAGAGGATTCACCCAGCAGAGCTGCATATAGCTCCTCCCCTCTACATCACTCCCAGTCATTCTCTTGCACCCAACGACTAGATAGGATGTGTGAGAGGACTATGGTGATTATACTTAGTTTTATATCTTCAATCAAAAGTTTGTTATTTTAAAATAGCACCGGAGTGTGTTATTACCTCTCTGGCAGAGTTTTTGCTATGATTTTAGCCGGAGTAGTTAAGATCATATTGCTGTTTCTCGGCCATCTGAGGAGAGGTAAACTTCAGATCAGGGGACAGCGGGCAGATGAATCTGCATAGAGGTATGTAGCAGCTTTTATTTTCTGACAATGGAATTGATGAGAAAATCCTGCCATACCGATATAATGTCATGTATACTTTACACTTCAGTATTCTGGGGAATGGTACTTCACTAGAATTACACTGTAAGAAGTACATAAAGCTGTTTAATAACTAGAAATTATGTTTAACGTTTTTGCTGGAATGTAAAATCGTTTTCATTTGCTGAGGTACTGAGTGAATAAATGTTTTGGGCACTATTTTTCCACTTGGCAGTTGCTTAATCTTTTTTCTGACAGTTTCTGTTCTCTCTCACTGCTGTGTGTGAGGGGGAGGGGCCGTTTTTTGGCGCTTTTGCTACGCATCAGATATTTCAGTCAGCAGCTCATTGTATTTCCTGCATGATCCGGTTCATCTCTACAGAGCTCAGGGGTCTTCAAAACTTATTTTGAGGGAGGTAATTTCTCTCAGCAGAGCTGTGAGAATTATAGTTGACTGAGACAAAAAACGTTTATTCTGTAATTTGTTTCCTGCTTTCAGAATTTGTTATCTTTGCTAATGGGATTAAACCTTTGCTAAAGTTGTGTTGTTTATAAGGATTGAGGCTATAACTGTTTCAATTTATTAATTTTCAACTGTCATAGATCTTCTGTGCTTCTTAAAGGCACAGTACGTTTTTAATATTATTCTAATTGAATTGTATTCCAAGTTGCAAGTTTATTTGCTAGTGTGTTAAACATGTCTGATTCAGAGGAAGATACCTGTGTCATTTGTTGCAATGCCAAAGTGGAGCCCAATAGAAATTTATGTACTAACTGTATTGATGCTACTTTAAATAAAAGTCAATCTGTACAAATTGAACAAATTTCACACAACGAGGGGAGAGTTATGCCGACTAACTCGCCTCACGTGTCAGTACCTGCATCTCCCGCTCGGGAGGTGCGTGATATTGTAGCGCCGAGTACATCTGGGCGGCCATTACAAATCACATTACAGGATATGGCTACTGTTATGACTGAAGTTTTGGCTAAATTACCAGAACTAAGAGGTAAGCGTGATCACTCTGGGGTGAGAACAGAGTGCGCTGGTAATATTAGGGCCATGTCAGACACTGCGTCACAGGTGGCAGAACATGAGGACGGAGAACTTCATTCTGTGGGTGACGGTTCTGATCCAAACAGACTGGATTCAGATATCTCAAATTTTAAATTTAAACTGGAAAACCTCCGTGTATTACTAGGGGAGGTGTTAGCGGCTCTGAATGATTGTAACACAGTTGCAATACCAGAGAAAATGTGTAGGTTGGATAAATATTTTGCGGTACCGACGAGTACTGAGGTTTTTCCTATACCTAAGAGACTTACTGAAATTGTTACTAAGGAGTGGGATAGACCCGGTTTGCCGTTCTCACCCCCTCCAATATTTAGAAAAATGTTTCCAATAGACGCCACCACACGGGACTTATGGCAAACGGTCCCTAAGGTGGAGGGAGCAGTTTCTACTTTAGCTAAGCGTACCACTATCCCGGTGGAGGATAGCTGTGCTTTTTCAGATCCAATGGATAAGAAATTAGAGGGTTACCTTAAGAAAATGTTTGTTCAACAAGGTTTTATATTACAACCCCTTGCATGCATTGCGCCGATCACGGCTGCAGCGGCATTCTGGATTGAGTCTCTGGAAGAGAACATTAGTTCAGCTACTCTGGACGACATTACGGACAGGTATTAGAGTCCTTAAACTAGCTAATTCATTCATTTCGGAGGCCGTAGTACATCTTACTAAACTTACGGCGAAGAATTCAGGATTCGCCATTCAGGCACGCAGGGCGCTGTGGCTAAAATCCTGGTCAGCTGATGTTACTTCTAAGTCTAAATTGCTTAATATACCTTTCAAAGGGCAGACCTTATTCGGGCCCGGGTTGAAAGAGATTATCGCTGACATTACAGGAGGTAAAGGCCATGCCCTGCCTCAGGACAAAGCTAAGGCTAGACAGTCTAATTTTCGTTCCTTTCGTAATTTCAAAGCAGGAGCAGCATCAACTTCCTCTGCACCAAAACAGGAAGGAGCTGTTGCTCGCTACAGACAAGGCTGGAAACCTAACCAGTCCTGGAACAAGGGCAAGCAGACCAGGAAACCTGCTGCTGCCCCTAAAACAGCATGAATTGAGGGCCCCCGATCCGGGATCGGATCTAGTGGGGGGCAGACTTTCTCTCTTCGCCCAGGCTTGGGCAAGAGATGTCCAGGATCCCTGGGCGCTAGAGATAATATCTCAGGGATACCTTCTGGACTTCAAATACTCTCCTCCAAGAGAGAGATTTCATCTGTCAAGGTTGTCAACAATCCAGACAAAGAAAGAGGCGTTTCTATGCTGCGTACAAGAGCTCTTGTTAATGGGAGTAATCCATCCAGTTCCACGATCGGAACAGGGACAGGGGTTTTACTCAAATCTGTTTGTGGTTCCCAAAAAAGAGGGAACTTTCAGACCAATCCTGGACTTAAAGATCCTAAACAAATTCCTAAGAGTTCCATCGTTCAAGATGGAGACTATTCGGACAATTTTACCTATGATCCAAGAGGGTCAGTACATGACCACTGTAGATTTAAAAGATGCTTACCTTCACATACCGATTCACAAAGATCATTACCGGTACCTAAGGTTTGCCTTCCTAGACAGGCATTACCAGTTTGTGGCTCTTCCATTCGGATTGGCTACAGCTCCAAGAATCTTCACAAAGGTTCTGGGTGCTCTTCTGGCGGTACTAAGACCGCAGGGAATCTCGGTAGCTCCATACCTAGACGAAATTCTGATACAAGCTTCAAGCTTTCAAACTGCCAAGTCTCATACAGAGTTAGTACTGGCATTTCTAAGGTCACATGGATGGAAGGTGAACGAAAAGAAAAGTTCACTCGTTCCACTCACAAGAGTTCCCTTCCTGGGGACTCTTATAGATTCTGTAGAAATGAAGATTTACCTGACAGAGGACAGGCTAACAAGACTTCAAAGTGCTTGCCGCACCCTTCATTCCATTCAACACCCGTCAGTGGCTCAATGCATGGAGGTAATCGGCTTAATGGTAGCGGCAATGGACATAGTACCCTTTGCACGCTTACACCTCAGACCACTGCAACTGTGCATGCTAAGTCAGTGGAATGGGGATTACTCAGACTTGTCCCCTTCTCTGAATCTGGATCAAGAGACCAGAAATTCTATGGTGGCTTTCTCGGCCACATCTGTCCAGGGGGATGCCATTCAGCAGACCAGACTGGACAATTGTAACAACAGACGCCAGCCTTCTAGGTTGGGGTGCCGTCTGGAATTCTCTGAAGGCTCAGGGACAATGGAGTCAGGAGGAGAGTCTCCTGCCAATAAACATTCTGGAATTGAGAGCAGTTCTCAATGCCCTCCTGGCTTGGCCCCAGTTGACAACTCGGGGGTTCATCAGGTTTCAGTCGGACAACATCACGACTGTAGCTTACATCAACCATCAGGGAGGGACAAGAAGCTCCCTAGCTATGATGGAAGTATCAAAGATAATTCGCTGGGCAGAGTCTCACTCTTGCCACCTGTCAGCAATCCACATCCCGGGAGTGGAGAACTGGGAGGCGGATTTCTTAAGTCGTCAGACTTTTCATCCGGGGGAGTGGGAACTCCATCCGGAGGTCTTTGCCCAAATACTTCGACGTTGGGGCAAACCAGAGATAGATCTCATGGCGTCTCGACAGAACGCCAAGCTTCCTCGTTACGGGTCCAGATCCAGGGATCCAGGAGCAGTCCTGATAGATGCCCTGACAGCACCTTGGGACTTCAGGATGGCTTACGTGTTTCCACCCTTCCCGATGCTTCCTCGATTGATTGCCAGAATCAAACAAGAGAGAGCATCAGTGATTCTAATAGCACCTGCGTGGCCACGCAGGACTTGGTATGCAGACCTGGTGGACATGTCATCCTGTCCACCTTGGTCTCTACCTCTGAAACAGGACCTTCTGATACAGGGTCCCTTCAAACATCAAAATCTAACTTCTCTGAAGCTGACTGCTTGGAAATTGAACGCTTGATTTTATCAAGACGTGGGTTTTCTGAGTCAGTTATTGATACCTTAATACAGGCTAGGAAACCTGTTACCAGAAAGATTTACCATAAGATATGGCGTAAATACCTATATTGGTGTGAATCCAAAGGTTACTCTTGGAGTAAGGTTAGGATTCCTAGGATATTGTCTTTTCTACAAGAAGGTTTAGAAAAGGGTTTATCTGCTAGTTCATTAAAGGGACAGATCTCAGCTCTGTCCATTCTGTTACACAAACGTCTGTCAGAAGTTCCTGACGTCCAGGCTTTTTGTCAGGCTTTGGCCAGGATTAAGCCTGTGTTTAAAACTGTTGCTCCACCATGGAGTTTAAACCTGGTTCTTAATGTTTTACAGGGCGTTCCGTTTGAACCCCTTCATTCCATTGATATAAAGTTGTTATCTTGGAAAGTTCTATTTTTAATGGCTATTTCCTCGGCTCGAAGAGTCTCTGAATTATCAGCCTTACATTGTGATTCTCCTTATTTGATTTTTCATTCGGATAAGGTAGTTCTGCGTACTAAACCTGGGTTCTTACCTAAGGTAGTTACTAACAGGAATATCAATCAAGAGATTGTTGTTCCTTCTTTGTGCCCAAATCCTTCTTCGAAGAAGGAACGTCTACTGCACAACCTGGATGTAGTCCGTGCTCTAAAATTTTACTTACAGGCAACTAAGGAATTTCGACAAACGTCTTCTCTGTTTGTCGTTTACTCTGGGCAGAGGAGAGGTCAAAAAGCTTCTGCTACCTCTTTCTTTTTGGCTTCGTAGCATAATTCGTTTAGCTTATGAGACTGCTGGACAGCAGCCTCCTGAAAGAATTACAGCTCATTCTACTAGAGCTGTGGCTTCCACTTGGGCCTTCAAGAATGAGGCCTCTGTTGAGCAGATTTGCAAGGCTGCAACTTGGTCTTTGCTTCATACTTTTTCCAAATTTTACAAATTTGACACTTTTTCTTCATCGGAGGCTATTTTTGGGAGAAAGGTTCTTCAGGCAGTGGTTCCTTCTGTATAAAGAGCCTGCCTATCCCTCCCGTCATCCGTGTACTTTTGCTTTGGTATTGGTATCCCAGAAGTAATGATGACCCGTGGACTGATCACACTTAACAGAAGAAAACATAATTTATGCTTACCTGATAAATTCCTTTCTTCTGTAGTGTGATCAGTCCACGGGTCATCATTACTTCTGGGATATTACTCCTCCCCAACAGGAAGTGCAAGAGGATTCACCCAGCAGAGCTGCATATAGCTCCTCCCCTCTACGTCACTCCCAGTCATTCTCTTGCACCCAACGACTAGATAGGATGTGTGAGAGGACTATGGTGATTATACTTAGTTTTATATCTTCAATCAAAAGTTTGTTATTTTAAAATAGCACCGGAGTGTGTTATTACCTCTCTGGCAGAGTTTGAAGAAGAATCTACCAGAGTTTTGCTATGATTTTAGCCGGAGTAGTTAAGATCATATTGCTGTTCTCGGCCATCTGAGGAGTGAGGTAAACTTCAGATCAGGGGACAGCGGGCAGATGAATCTGCATAGAGGTATGTAGCAGTTTTTATTTTCTGACAATGGAATTGATGAGAAAATCCTGCCATACCGATATAATGTCATGTATGTATACTTTACACTTCAGTATTCTGGGGAATGGTACTTCACTAGAATTACACTGTAAGAAATACATAAAGCTGTTTAATAACTAGAGATTATGTTTAACGTTTTTGCTGGAATGTAAAATCGTTTTCATTTGCTGAGGTACTGTGTGAATAAATGTTTGGGCACTATTTTTCCACTTGGCAGTTGCTTAATCTGTTTTTCTGACAGTTTCTGTTCTCCCTCACTGCTGTGTGTGAGGGGGAGGGGCCGTTTTTTGGCGCTTTTTCTATGCATCAAATATTTCAGTCAGCAACTCATTGTATTCCCTGCATGATCCGGTTCATCTCTACAGAGCTCAGGGGTCTTCAAAACTTATTTTGAGGGAGGTAATTTCTCTCAGCAGAGCTGTGAGAATTATAGTTTGACTGAGATAAAAAACGTTTATTCTGTAATTTGTTTCCTGCTTTCAGAATTTGTTATCTTTGCTAATGGGATTAAACCTTTGCTAAAGTTGTGTTGTTTACAAGGATTGAGGCTATAACTGTTTCAATTTATTAATTTTCTACTGTCATAGATCTTCTGTGCTTCTTAAAGGCACAGTACATTTTAATATTATTCTAATTGAATTGTATTTCCAAGTTGCAAGTTTATTTGCTAGTGTGTTAAACATGTCTGATTCAGAGGATGATACCTGTGTCATTTGTTGCAATGCCAAAGTGGAGCCCAATAGAAATTTATGTACTAACTGTATTGATGCTACTTTAAATAAAAGTCAATCTGTACAAATTGAACAAATTTCACCAAACAACGAGGGGAGAGTTATGCCGACTAACTCGCCTCACGTGTCAGTACCTACATCTCCCGCTCAGAGGGAGGTGCGTGATATTGTAGCGCCGAGTACATCTGGGCGGCCATTACAAATCACATTACAGGATATGGCTACTGTTATGACTGAGGTTTTGGCTAAATTACCAGAACTAAGAGGTAAGCGTGATCACTCTGGGGTGAGAACAGAGTGCGCTGATAATATTAGGGCCATGTCAGACACTGCGTCACAGGTGGCAGAACATGAGGACGGAGAACTTCATTCTGTGGGTGACGGTTCTGATCCAAACAGACTGGATTCAGATATTTCAAATTTTAAATTTAAACTGGAAAACCTCCGTGTATTACTAGGGGAGGTGTTAGCGGCTCTGAATGATTGTAACACAGTTGCAATACCAGAGAAAATGTGTAGGTTGGATAAATATTTTGCGGTACCGACGAGTACTGAGGTTTTTCCTATACCTAAGAGACTTACTGAAATTGTTACTAAGGAGTGGGATAGACCCGGTGTGCCGTTCTCACCCCCTCCGATATTTAGAAAAATGTTTCCAATAGACGCCACCACAAGGGACTTATGGCAAACGGTCCCTAAGGTGGCTAAGCGTACCACTATCCCGGTGGAGGATAGCTGTGCTTTTTCAGATCCAATGGATAAAAAGTTAGAGGGTTACCTTAAGAAAATGTTTGTTCAACAAGGTTTTATATTGCAACCCCTTGCATGCATTGCGCCGATCACGGCTGCAGCGGCATTCTGGATTGAGTCTCTGGAAGAGAACATTGGTTCAGCTACTCTGGACGACATTACGGACAGGCTTAGAGTCCTTAAACTAGCTAATTCATTTCGGAGGCCGTAGTACATCTTACTAAACTTACGGCGAAGAATTCAGGATTCGCCATTCAGGCACGCAGGGCGCTGTGGCTAAAATCCTGGTCAGCTGATGTTACTTCTAAGTCTAAATTGCTTAATATACCTTTCAAAGGGCAGACCTTATTCGGGCCCGGGTTGAAAGAGATTATCGCTGACATTACAGGAGGTAAAGGCCATGCCCTGCCTCAGGACAAAGCCAAAGCCAAGACTAGACAGTCTAATTTTCGTTCCTTTCGTAATTTCAAAGCAGGAGCAGCATCAACTTCCTCTGCACCAAAACAGGAAGGAGCTGTTGCTCGCTACAGACAAGGCTGGAAACCTAACCAGTCCTGGAACAAGGGCAAGCAGACTAGGAAACCTGCTGCTGCCCCTAAAACAGCATGAATTGAGGGCCCCCGATCCGGGATCGGATCTAGTGGGGGGCAGACTTTCTCTCTTCGCCCAGGCTTGGGCAAGAGATGTTCAGGATCCCTGGGCGCTAGAGATAATATCTCAGGGATACCTTCTGGACTTCAAATACTCTCCTCCAAGAGAGAGATTTCATCTGTCAAGATTGTCAACAATCCAGACAAAGAAAGAGGCGTTTCTACGCTGCGTACAAGAGCTCTTGTTAATGGGAGTAATCCATCCAGTTCCACGATCGGAACAGGGACAGGGGTTTTACTCAAATCTGTTTGTGGTTCCCAAAAAAGAGGGAACTTTCAGACCAATCCTGGACTTAAAGATCCTAAACAAATTCCTAAGAGTTCCATCGTTCAAGATGGAGACTATTCGGACAATTTTACCTATGATCCAAGAGGGTCAATACATGACCACTGTAGATTTAAAAGATGCTTACCTTCACATACCGATTCACAAAGATCATTATCGGTACCTAAGGTTTGCCTTCCTAGACAGGCATTACCAGTTTGTGGCTCTTCCATTCGGATTGGCTACAGCTCCAAGAATCTTCACAAAGGTTCTGGGTGCTCTTCTGGCGGTACTAAGACCGCGGGGAATCTCGGTAGCTCCATACCTAGACGACATTCTGATACAAGCTTCAAGCTTTCAAACTGCCAAGTCTCATACAGAGTTAGTGCTGGCATTTCTAAGGTCACATGGATGGAAGGTGAACGAAAAGAAAAGTTCACTCGTTCCACTCACAAGAGTTCCCTTCCTGGGGACTCTTATAGATTCTGTAGAAATGAAGATTTACCTGACAGAGGACAGGCTAACAAGACTTCAAAGTGCTTGCCGCACCCTTCATTCCATTCAACACCCGTCAGTGGCTCAATGCATGGAGGTAATCGGCTTAATGGTAGCGGCAATGGACATAGTACCCTTTGCACGCTTACACCTCAGAACACTGCATCTGTGCATGCTAAGTCAGTGGAATGGGGATTACTCAGACTTATCCCCTTCTCTGAATCAAGAGACCAGAAATTCTCTTCTATGGTGGCTTTCTCGGCCACATCTGTCCAGGGGGATGCCATTCAGCAGACCAGACTGGACAATTGTAACAACAGACGCCAGCCTTCTAGGTTGGGGTGCCGTCTGGAATTCTCTGAAGGCTCAGGGACAATGGAGTCAGGAGGAGAGTCTCCTGCCAATAAACATTCTGGAATTGAGAGCAGTTCTCAATGCCCTCCTGGCTTGGCCCCAGTTGACAACTCGGGGGTTCATCAGGTTTCAGTCGGACAACATCACGACTGTAGCTTACATCAACCATCAGGGAGGGACAAGAAGCTCCCTAGCTATGATGGAAGTATCAAAGATAATTTGCTGGGCAGAGTCTCACTCTTGCCACCTGTCAGCAATCCACATCCCGGGAGTGGAGAACTGGGAGGCGGATTTCTTAAGTCGTCAGACTTTTCATCCGGGGGAGTGGGAACTTCATCCGGAGGTCTTTGCCCAAATACTTCGACGTTGGGGCAAACCAGAGATAGATCTCATGGCGTCTCGACAGAACGCCAAGCTTCCTCGTTACGGGTCCAGATCCAGGGATCCAGGAGCAGTCCTGATAGATGCCCTGACAGCACCTTGGGACTTCAGGATGGCTTACGTGTTTCCACCCTTCCCGTTGCTTCCTCGATTGATTGCCAGAATCAAACAAGAGAGAGCATCAGTGATTCTAATAGCACCTGCGTGGCCACGCAGGACTTGGTATGCAGACCTGGTGGACATGTCATCCTGTCCACCTTGGTCTCTACCTCTGAAACAGGACCTTCTGATACAGGGTCCCTTCAAACATCAAAATCTAACTTCTCTGAAGCTGACTGCTTGGAAATTGAACGCTTGATTTTATCAAGACGTGGATTTTCTGAGTCAGTTATTGATACCTTAATACAGGCTAGGAAACCTGTTACCAGAAAGATTTACCATAAGATATGGCGTAAATACCTATATTGGTGTGAATCCAAAGGTTACTCTTGGAGTAAGGTTAGGATTCCTAGGATATTGTCTTTTCTACAAGAAGGTTTAGAAAAGGGTTTATCTGCTAGTTCATTAAAGGGACAGATCTCAGCTCTGTCCATTCTGTTACACAAACGTCTGTCAGAAGTTCCTGACGTCCAGGCTTTTTGTCAGGCTTTGGCCAGAATTAAGCCTGTGTTTAAAACTGTTGCTCCACCATGGAGTTTAAACCTTGTTCTTAATGTTTTACAGGGCGTTCCGTTTGAACCCCTTCATTCCATTGATATAAAGTTGTTATCTTGGAAAGTTCTATTTTTAATGGCTATTTCCTCGGCTCGAAGAGTCTCTGAATTATCAGCCTTACATTGTGATTCTCCTTATTTGATTTTTCATTCGGATAAGGTAGTCCTGCGTACTAAACCTGGGTTCTTACCTAAGGTAGTTACTAACAGGAATATCAATCAAGAGATTGTTGTTCCTTCTTTATGCCTAAATCCTTCTTCAAAGAAGGAACGTCTACTGCACAACTTGGATGTAGTCCGTGCTCTAAAATTTTACTTACAGGCAACTAAGGAATTTCGACAAACGTCTTCTCTGTTTGTCATTTACTCTGGGCAGAGGAGAGGTCAAAAAGCTTCCGCTACCTCTTTCTTTTTGGCTTCGTAGCATAATTCGTTTAGCTTATGAGACTGCTGGACAGCAGCCTCCTGAAAGAATTACAGCTCATTCTACTAGAGCTGTGGCTTCCACTTGGGCCTTCAAGAATGAGGCCTCTGTTGAACAGATTTGCAAGGCTGCAACTTGGTCTTCGCTTCATACTTTTTCCAAATTTTACAAATTTGACACTTTTGCTTCATCGGAGGCTATTTTTGGGAGAAAGGTTCTTCAGGCAGTGGTTCCTTCTGTATAAAGAGCCTGCCTATCCCTCCCGTCATCCGTGTACTTTTGCTTTGGTATTGGTATCCCAGAAGTAATGATGACCCGTGGACTGATCACACTTAACAGAAGAAAACATAATTTATGCTTACCTGATAAATTCCTTTCTTCTGTAGTGTGATCAGTCCACGGCCCGCCCTGTTTTTAAGGCAGGTAAATATTTTTTAATTTATACTCCAGTCACCACTTCACCCTTGGCTTTTCCTTTCTCGTTGGTCCTTGGTCGAATGACTGGGAGTGACGTAGAGGGGAGGAGCTATATGCAGCTCTGCTGGGTGAATCCTCTTGCACTTCCTGTTGGGGAGGAGTAATATCCCAGAAGTAATGATGACCCGTGGACTGATCACACTACAGAAGAAAGGAATTTATCAGGTAAACATAATTTATGCTTACCTGATAAATTCCTTTCTTCTGTAGTGTGATCAGTCCACGGCCCGCCCTGTTTTTAAGGCAGGTAAATATTTTTTAATTTATACTCCAGTCACCACTTCACCCTTGGCTTTTCCTTTCTCGTTGGTCCTTGGTCGAATGACTGGGAGTGACGTAGAGGGGAGGAGCTATATGCAGCTCTGCTGGGTGAATCCTCTTGCACTTCCTGTTGGGGAGGAGTAATATCCCAGAAGTAATGATGACCCGTGGACTGATCACACTACAGAAGAAAGGAATTTATCAGGTAAGCATAAATTATGTTTTTCGTGCCTTTCGTAACTTCAAGGCAGGAGCAGCATCAACTTCCTCCGCTCCAAAACAGGAAGGAACTGTTGCTCGCTACAGACAGGGCTGGAAACCTAACCAGTCCTGGAACAAGGGCAAGCAGGCCAGAAAGCCTACTGCTGCCCCTAAGACAGCATGAAGTGAGGGCCCCCGATCCGGAAACGGATCTAGTGGGGGGCAGACTTTCTCTCTTCGCCCAGGCTTGGGCAAGAGATGTTCAGGATCCCTGGGCGTTAGAGATCATATCTCAGGGATATCTTCTGGACTTCAAAACTTCTCCTCCAAAAGGGAGATTTCATCTTTCAAGGTTGTCAGCAAACCAGATAAAGAAAGAGGCGTTTCTGCGCTGTGTACAAGACCATTTATTAATGGGAGTGATCCACCCAGTTCCGCGGTCGGAACTCGGACAAGGGTTTTACTCAAATCTGTTTGTGGTTCCCAAAAAAGAGGGAACCTTCAGACCAATCTTGGACTTAAAAATCCTAAACAAATTCCTAAGAGTTCCATCTTTCAAAATGGAAACTATTCGGACAATCTTACCTATGATCCAAAAGGGTCAGTACATGACCACTGTGGATTTAAAAGATGCCTACCTTCACATACCGATTCACAAGGATCATTATCGGTACCTAAGGTTTGCCTTCCTAAACAGGCATTACCAGTTTGTAGCTCTTCCCTTCGGGTTAGCCACGGCTCCAAGAATCTTCACGAAGGTTCTGGGCTCTCTTCTGGCGGTACTAAGACCGCAAGGAATTTCGGTAGCTCCATACCTAGACGACATTCTGATACAAGCGTCAAGTTTCCAGACTGCCAAGTCTCATACAGAGTTGGTTCTGGCATTTCTAAGGTCGCATGGGTGGAAGGTGAACGTAGAAAAGAGTTCTCTATTGCCACTCACAAGAGTTCCCTTCTTGGGGACTCTTATAGATTCTGTAGAAATGAAAATTTACCTGACAGAAGACAGGTTAACAAAACTTCTAAATGCTTGCCGTGTCCTTCATTCCATTCAACACCCGTCAGTGGCTCAATGCATGGAGGTAATCGGCTTAATGGTAGCGGCAATGGACATAGTACCTTTTGCACGCCTGCATCTCAGACCACTACAATTGTGCATGCTAAGTCAGTGGAATGGGGATTACTCAGATTTGTCCCCTATGCTGAATCTGGATCAAGAGACCAGAGATTCTCTTCTATGGTGGCTTTCTCGGCCACATCTGTCCAGGGGGATGCCCTTCAGCAGGCCAAATTGGACGATTGTAACAACAGACGCCAGCCTACTAGGTTGGGGTGCTGTCTGGAATTCCTTGAAAGCTCAGGGATCATGGACTTTGGAGGAGAGTCTCCTTCCAATAAACATTCTGGAATTAAGAGCAGTTCTCAATGCTCTTCTGGCTTGGCCTCAGTTAGCAACTCTGAGGTTCATCAGGTTTCAGTCGGACAACATCACGACTGTGGCTTACATCAACCATCAGGGAGGGACAAAGAGTTCCCTAGCGATGATGGAAGTATCAAAGATAATTCGCTGGGCAGAGTCTCACTCTTGCCACCTGTCAGCGATCCACATCCCAGGCGTGGAGAACTGGGAGGCGGATTTCCTAAGTCGCCAGACTTTTCATCCGGGGGAGTGGGAACTTCACCTGGAGGTATTTGCCCAACTGCTTCGGCGTTGGGGCGAACCAGATATGGATCTCATGGCGTCTCGCCAGAACGCCAGGCTTCCTTGTTACGGATCCAGGTCCAGGGACCCGGGAGCGGTTCTGATAGATGCTCTGACAGCACCTTGGGTCTTCAACATGGCTTATGTGTTTCCACCCTTCCCGATGCTTCCTCGACTGATTGCCAGGATCAAACAGGAGAGAGCATCGGTGATTCTAATAGCGCCTGCGTGGCCACGCAGGACCTGGTATGCAGATCTAGTGGACATGTCGTCCTGTCCACCATGGTCTCTGCCTCTGAGACAGGACCTTCTGGTTCAGGGTCCTTTCAAACATCCAAATCTAATTTCTCTGAGGCTGACTGCATGGAGATTGAACGCTTGATTCTATCAAAGCGTGGGTTCTCGGAGTCAGTGATTGATACCTTAATACAGGCTAGGAAACCTGTTACCAGGAAAATTTACCATAAAATATGGCGTAAATACTTGCATTGGTGCGAATCCAAGAGTTACTCATGGAGTAAGGTTAGGATTCCTAGGATATTGTCTTTTCTACAAGAAGGTTTAGAAAAGGGTTTATCTGCTAGTTCGTTAAAGGGACAGATCTCAGCTCTGTCCATCCTTTTACACAAGCGTCTGTCAGAAGTTCCAGACGTTCAGGCTTTTTGTCAGGCTTTGGCCAGGATTAAGCCTGTGTTTAAAACTGTTGCTCCGCCATGGAGCTTAAACTTAGTTCTTAACGTTTTACAGGGTGTTCCGTTTGAACCCCTTCATTCCATTGATATCAAGCTGTTATCTTGGAAAGTTCTGTTCTTAATGGCTATTTCCTCGGCTCGAAGAGTCTGAGTTATCGGCCTTACATTGTGATTCTCCTTATCTGATTTTTCATTCAGACAAGGTAGTTCTGCGTACTAAACCTGGGTTCTTACCTAAGGTAGTCACTATCAGGAATATCAATCAAGAGATTGTTGTTCCTTCATTGTGCCCTAACCCTTCCTCAAAGAAGGAACGACTTCTGCACAATCTGGACGTCGTCCGTGCCCTGAAATTTTATTTGCAGGCAACTAAAGATTTTCGACAAACTTCTTCCCTGTTTGTCGTTTATTCTGGACAAAGGAGAGGTCAAAAGGCTTCGGCTACCTCTCTCTCCTTCTGGCTTCGTAGCATAATACGTTTAGCCTATGAGACTGCTGGACAGCAGCCTCCTGAAAGAATTACAGCTCATTCTACCAGAGCTGTGGCTTCCACTTGGGCCTTTAAAAATGAGGCCTAAGAATAAAACCTCCCAACCAAATATATGGACTAAGAGAGCAGAAACTAGTCAAAGCTAACATTGTGGCAATTGTCTACAGACACAGCTATTGCACCACTTACTGCCATTAACCTTTATGTATGCTGGCAAGGAAAGTTTCTATTTATAGTATCTTGTGATATTTTTTAGGTGGTGATAAAACTTGTCCGGGGTGATAGAGCCCTATGGTTACTCAGGGCCGCCATCAGGGGGTGACAGGGGTGACTCCTGTCAGGGGCCCAATGAGCCAGGGGGGCCCCATGAGGCAAGAACTAAAAAAAAAATTTGGGCAGCCACCAGTGGGTACTACAGCAGAGTGCTAATTGAGCATGAGAAATGTTATTACAAGGAGTAAAGTATTATCATTTGAGAGGATTTCTTAGTGTGCACTAAACCACTATGCACAGTGTGAGACAGACTTGGCACTTTGTACAATGTGTACCTGAGTCAGACGGCAGATCACTTTCATTTGCAGAGGAGGTAGTACTTACTTAGCAAATGTTTTTTATTTCTTTGTGCAATTTTGGATTGTAACTTCAGTGTGGTAGTAGTTGTTTGGTGGGGCTAGGGGTCCATAAAAACAATTTTTTTTAGCAGCAGTGTATTTATGATTATTTGACAATGCTGTAGAAATTCTATATTTAAAACCATGCAGAAATGTTTCCTCCTCAATACACAAATGGTAGATGCATTACATTCCAGTTTACTGCCCCTTTATGCAAGGACTTTCCAGATGCAAGGAGGCATTTTATCTAAGATTTTAACATCTGCATAAAATTTTATACTCTCAGACTAAGATTGCTCAGTGTTTGAAATGAGACAGGTTAACTTAAAACTGTTCAGTTTACACTACAGCTGACTTAATTTTGAAATACATATCAACAAGCCTAAATCCTGCATTTAACCAGATCTAATGGTATGAGTACCACAGCTTATTGTCCCACCAAGACAATATAGAGTACAGCATTTTCAAAATCCATAAGTACAGCTGACAGCTGGGAATATTTGTACACTATATTTGAAGTGGTGCTCTTGGTTGGGGAAAATGGGGAAAAAACAAACATATGTCAACCTTTTAAAGGTACTTTTCTTCATCTAGCCATCTACCCAGCTCATTAATGTACAATTTTGAATTCACAGAATTATTTTTGTTTGCACATTTACAAATATGATTCTTTAAAAAGTGATCTATTAATTTCTATAATTCTTTTATCATGTATGTCACACACTGTTGATTTAGGGGATGCAAGGTACATAAATGTTTCCTCCTGTGAGTGTTTCTGTGGGTGTCTGTGTTTATATATTTGTACTTTGGTTTGTTTCTCTAGGAGTGTGTATGCATTTTTTATCTGTGGGTCTCTCTGTGAGGGTGGGTGTGTATGTATTTGTGCATTTTTCTGTGGATCTCTGTGAGGGTGTGTGCATATGTCTTTGAGCTTTTTCTGTGGGTGTCTCTTTGAGGGTGTGTGTATGTTTGTCTTTGTGCATTTTCTCTGGATGCCTCTGATAGGGTGGGTGGGTGTGTATGTCTGTGTTTTCTGTGGATGTCTCTGTGAGGGTGTGTGTGTGTATGTATGTGTTTTATGTGGATGTCTCTGTGAGGGTGTGTGTTTTATGTGGGTGTCCCTGTGAGGGTGTGTGTATGTCTTTGTGTGATTTCTGTGGATGTCTCAGTGAGAGTGTGTGTATGTATGTCTTTCTGTATTTTTTATGTGGTTGTCTCTCTGTGTGTGTATGTCTTTGTGTGTTTTCTGTGGGTGTCTCTCTGTGTGTGTCTCTCTGTGTGTGTGTGTATGTCTTTGTGTGTTTTCTGAGGCTGTCTCTGTTGGTGTTTCCTTGGGTGTATGTGCAAGTTTAAGTTTGTGTGGGTGTGTCCATTGTTTGTTTGTTCCTTTTTAAGACATTTTGAACTTACTACTAATTATTCACATCTTTCTACAGACTTTGAGACTAACAAGACCTTTCCGGAAGTAACCAATCCACCATTTAACCTTTAAATTATTGTTTAGGCAGTTCAGGGCCCTTCATTTCAGCCACTGCATGCTGTTGTCATAATTTAGTTGTCATCTTCCTTTACAAAAAGATAATCAGAACTCATATTTTGTTTTCTAAATCTCCTTTTTTTTACAAAACTGTAGTTCACCTCATTACTTGTCAGGTCAATGTAAACAAGTGCTGAGTGTCTGTTTGGGTGTCTGAGTGTGTTTCTTTGCGTGTCTGCTGGAGTGTCTATATGTGAATCCTTATGTGTGAGTGTGTTTCAGTGTACGAGTGTGTCTGTGTGTGTATGTCACTACCATTACAACATTTCCAAGTTTAAATAGACAATTAAAAATAAAGTGCATATACGTTTTAGTCACTTGGTCAAAAATTGCATATGTAAAAGGAAGGGGGGGGGGGCCTGATCAATGGATGAGTCAGGGGCCCCAAAATTTCTAGTGGCGGCCCTGCCAGGTTACTGTTTTGATGGCTAGCAATAGAATGACATTGTTGCATTGTATAAGCTAAAGTAAATCCAGTGTTAAAGGAAAAAGATACCGAGGGTTCAGGGATTTGGTCAACACAGTCAGGGAACAGGGCACCAAGGTCTATAATAATTACTCTCTAGGCCGAAATTACCACTCATATAGCGAAAGAAAGATAGAGAGTGCTGGTCTATTGGGACAGAGTATTGATCTTACTATTTTGGTTATAAACTGCAGGGGAACGTCTGTTTTTGATGGCTATCAATAGAATTAAATTGTTGTATTGTACAAACTAAAGTAAATTCAGTGTTAAAGGGAAAAGATACTGAGGGTTCAGGGATCTGGTCAGCACAGTTAGGGTACAGGGCACCAAGGTCCACAATAAGCACTCTTTAGGCCAAAATTACCACTCATACAGAGAAAGACAGATAGAGAGTGCTGAGAGGACTGGGGCAGAGTATGGTCCTTACTATTTTGGTCACAAGCTGCAGGGGAACGTGAACAGTTTTCACAGTCACAGGGAGGGAGGAGATATAGCGAGACAGTTTGATACGGTCAGCTTATTTAGGTATTTTTTTTTTTATTTATATACTTCACATAATAAATTACACAGGCATTTGAAGCCCCACTTAGATTCCACAGCGGGATTTCTGGTATTTTTTTTTGGAAAAAGGAAAAGAGCAAGCGGGGGATAGAGGGCGAGAAGGGAGAAGGGGGAATAAGGGGATAAATCACATTAGTAAAGCAGATTACCCTGGCAACCAATGTTGCAATAACACTTTAGGCACCAATAGGTAAGATTAGTATAAAGTAGACCCCCCTTGTCAGGTACTGGCCAGTAGTAGCCCTGGCACCCAGCAGGCTGAATTAGTGGAAACTGTGTCCAAATAAAAATTTAAATTTTCAGGGTCTAGGCTCTGCAGAATTCTGGCTTAAAGAGTATATTGTTAAACATAACGGTTGTAAGGCATTGTAGCTTGGCCTGTTGGTTTGAAAGTATGTAATAACCCCTGTCTTCCGATATAATTTATTTCTCTGTCAACTAGTGGAGTGGTAGCCAGCAAGTTGATGGTGAAGGGTCTTGGGTTCCTGAAACCGATTGCAAATGAATTAAAATAGACCACACAAAATCACACCAGAAGGGAGGGAAGAGAAGGGGAGAATACACAAAAAGAGTTAGAATATCTTTTCCCCACTCAGGAGTGTACATACTTCAGCCATTTCCAGAGAGAGGTGCCTATAGTCTCGATGGATAAATACATGGCAAGCACTAAAAATAAGTCCCCGGCCATGCCCCCAAGGAAGGACAGGAAGCAGAGACTAGGACCAGAAGTAAGTAGCGAGGTTAACCCGGAAAGTCCCCTGGTAAATCAGGACACACAAATGACTATAAATCAATTAGCGGATCTTTTACTTCCACAGTTTGAACTGGTGAAAAAGGATATTGCAGACTTATCGCAGGAGATCAGGCAATTTTCAGTCAGAATGGCAGAAATAGAGTCCAGGGTCTCAGAAGCAGAAGATAAGCTTAACATTCAAGACATAAATATGAAGGAAAATACGGATAAAATTAAGGCACTTTTGTTAAAGGTGGAAGATCTGGAGGATAGATCCCGCTGAAATAATGTTAGGGTAATTGGTCTGCCAGAAAGTAGGGAGTTTCAGGACCTTTTAAAATTTGCGGCAAATACACTCCCCAGGTTATTAGGGATTCAGACAGATAGAGACTCACTCCAGGTAGAACGCGCACACAGGGTAGGAAATATCAGGACCAATATAGATGGAAATACACGTCCCAGGATGGTTTTAATTAGATACCTGAACTTTCAGGATAAGATTAACATAATGCAACATTTTAGGAAACTACAGACATTAACAATCGAAGGAACGAAAATCCTGTTATTTCAGGATTTTTCGTTTGAGACTGCCTCCAGAAGGAAAGCCATGGCTCCATTCTGCTCAGGGTTGATCAGGGCTGGGCTCAAAGCAGCCCTGATCTACCCTGCCAAAATAACAGTTTTAACCATGGAAGGGAGAGTAGTGTTAAACTCAGTAAAAGAAGCACAAGATTTTTGCCAGGAGAATAACATAGAAGTTCAAACGCGCATTAGTAGGCTATTAGGTCATTAAAGGCAATGAGAATGTTCATAATTTTTAAATAAAGGCAATGAGAATGCTCATAAATTTTAAAGTCTCAAGAGGGGATTTACATATTGTGAGGGCATTGAAGACTAGAAGATTATCTCAAAAGGGTAAGATAGTTAGCATAATAGTGGGTTATAGGAAGGGGGGGAATGGGCGGTCTCTTGTGGGGGTCTTATTTTGCCTTTTTTTTTTTTTTTTTCTCTCCCTTTTTCCCTCTTTCTATTTTTTTTTTTTTTTTTCTCTTTTTCGCTTCTCTCCTTAGATTAAAATGTTAGACCCTTTAAAATTAGTGTCCTGGAATGTGGGGGGCATAACCTCCCCCATTAAGAGGAAAAATGTCTTGAGGTTATTAAAAAGTGAGAAGGCAGACATTATTTTTATGCAGGAATTACACCTAAAGGACCATGAAATAGCAAAACTGAAAGTTAATTGGGTGGCAGAAATTGTAGCCACTCCTTGTAATAGGCGTAAGCGAGGGGTGGCCATCATCATAAATAAAAAGGTTAACTATAAAATCTTCAATCAAGAGTGTGATCAGCTGGGTAGATATATAGTCCTCCAGATGCAGATAGAGGGCATCTGTTGGACTTTCTGCAATATTTATGCTCCAAACAAACTTGAGAAAAGCTTTTGGCAAAAAATCCAGCAGAAACTTACTCCACACTTGGAACAGAATCTGATTATAGCCGGAGATATGAATTTCACGTTATACCCAGAGATGGATAGGTCCAGAGTTAGAGGCTCTCAGATAAATAATAGAGAAGCTAAATTTTTTAGGAATTATATCAAGACGCTAAAATTAAATGACATTTGGCGTCAACAACATCCGAATGCCCGGATATATTCATGTGAATCTAAGGCTCATAAAAGTTTTTCCCGTATTGATTTGTTCCTAATAAGTCAGCAAGTAGTTAAGCGTCAAATTGAAACTCATATAGCAGACATATTGTTATCTGACCACGCTATTATAAGTTTGCGGGTCTGGCCAGACAAGCGGACTGGAAGTCCTGGGAATTCGTTCCATTTTCCGGCTTATATGAGTCATAATATACAGTTTTCTAATTGGTTAAACAGAAAGTGGTTAGAATATTGTGACCTGAACAAAGGTTATAATGATAAAACAGAAACCTTTTGGGAAGCAGGGAAAGCCGTCATGCGTGGAGAAATCAAGGGATACATGGTCAAATTAACACGCAAATTGAAAGCTAGAGAGCTACAAGTGGCCAATCAGCTTAGGAACGCATATAATAGATACCTTCACTCTCCAAATTCAGTTACATGGAGCGGATACATCTCTGCTAAAAATGTAAGGGAAGATTTTCTCAGGGAGAAATGGGCAGGGGAAGATCTAAAAGCAAGGGCTAAGTTTCAAGGATATCAGGGGGTTGCAGCCAAACATCTGGTTAAACTAACAAAGTTCAGACAAAAGAAAAATAGCATAGCAGCAATAAAAACTGGTAACAAGGTAATCACTCAAGCGACAGAGATTAGGGAGGCATTCTATAAATACTTTCATAACATATATACCAGCAGTGGAATTGATGAAAAAGCTAAGGCAAAATTTTGGGAAAAAATCAGACTACCTAATATATCAGCAGGTGATCTAGAGCAAATTAACGCGGCTATAACAGAGCCAGAAATTGCCAGAGTAATATTAAAGTGCAAATCTGGAAAAGCAGCAGGCCCTGACGGTCTTCCGATCGAATATTATAAAACTTTATCAGCCACAATTGGCATCACATTAAAGAAGTTATTCAATGAATATTTCCTATCACAGGCCTTAAAGTCTCCTTATTTCTCTGACTCAATTGTCACTTTGATACACAAGAAAGGCAAAAAATCAGAGGATCTAGCGGCATATCGCCCAATCTCCTTGTTAAATCAGGACTATAAAATCTTGATGTCAATTATTGCAGATAGATTAAAGAAAGTCATAGGCAAATTGATACATACAGACCAGACTGGCTTCATTCCGAACAGGAACTCGGTTCGAAACATGAGAAGAGTATTGACAGCTGTGGACCATTTTCACCATGCCGGCCAACAGAGCCGAAGGGAAGGGTATAATAACAAGGAAAAAGATTTTGCCTTAATTACCATAGATGCTGAAAAAGCTTTCGATTCCATTGAATGGAATCACCTTATAACCTCCCTTGAAAACTTTGGTTTCTCGGGTCATTTGGTCGATATGGTGAGAATGGTCTATAGGAAACCCAGGTCACAGCTTTTAGTGAATGGGGAATTAACGCAATATATTACCTTACAAAAAGGAACCCGTCAGGGTTGCCCACTATCCCCGCTCCTATTTGACCTCGCCCTAGAACCTTTGGCAGTATATCTACGTCAGACAATACAACCAGTTAAGATTGGTAGGGAGACTTTACTCATCTCACTATACGCTGATGATATATTACTTTTTTTACAAGACACGGGGTAAACTCCATCCCAAGGGTTTTGGATATTATTACAGAGTATAGCACATTCTCTGGCTATAAAATTAATCCCAAGAAATCAGAGCTACTATGGGTCAACAAAACAAGGCAAAGTCATAATTATATTTTTAAGGAGGTTAAAGCTATTAATTATCTAGGGATCAAGATCTCTAGAAACCCCAGGGATTGGTATCAATTAAACTTCAAGGAATTCTTTGATAAAATTCAAGCCAATTTAAATAAATGGAATCTACTTTTCCTGTCAATCTCGGCTAGATGTATGATCATTAAGACAATCATATTTCCTAAAATTCTATTTCTGTTGCAAAACTTACCTCTTCTTGTGACAAGGAAAGACATAGTTAAATATAATAAAGCTTGCTCTTTCTTTATTTGGGGGAAGAAAACACCAAGAATCTCAATAGATAAAATGAGTAATTCTAAAGCATATGCGGGATTCGCTATTCCAAATGTTAAATATTACAATTTAATAGCATTAGCTAAATTTGGATTAGACTGGCTTACTAACTCAGACTACGTAACATATTATAAGCTAGATGCGGAGCTAATTAGACCCTTCAGCCCCCTTGCTATGCTACATTGTCCATATAGGAAGCTGCCCCAGAATGTAGATAGCATGTTAACATTTGCTAATATCATTAAAGGATGGCAGTTATACTGCTCTTTGGTGGGACAGGAATTTCGCGTGTCCCCATACCTACCGATTATCGGGTGTGTGGATTTCCCAGCAGGTTTCAATCACAAAGTATTTGTTGATTGGAGGGAGAAAGGTTTAACCTATTTTTCACAACTAAAAGATGAAAGGGATGGTCAAACACGTACTTTTCAGAGCCTTATAGAACAATATCACCTTCCAACCAATAATTTCTATGCATATCTGCAGGTACGCCATTATATCGAAAAAGCAAATAGAGAAGTGGTAACTGAATGGGGACTAGCCCAAATAATGCCGGGCTTAAAATTATATCAAGCCGGGAAACGGTCAATTTCCTGGTGGTACCTAAAAATTCTGACAAACAAGGGGCTGGAGCATATTGACCTGATTAAGGGAAAATTTAATAAATATTTTGAATGGTTACAAGGAGAGGACATATTAAAAAGTATTGAACTTACAGCCGAGGCGACCTCATGTATTAGCTGGAGAGAATCTCAATGCAAAATTATAAATAATTTCTATCTCACTCCAGCCAGAATGGCCAGATGGGGGGAGCCAAAGGCAGGGAGCTGTTCTAAGTGCACTTATGTAGGAGCAGACCTCCTACACTGTATCTGGAGCTGCCCAAAAGTCAGGCAATACTGGGCCAAGGCCCAGTATTGGCTGAACCGCTATCTTCAGAGTAAAATCGAGCTGCAGGCAGAACATATATTTTTCCTTAAGAAGTCGGCTATTACGGGGGACAGACAACTGGTTAATTTAGTTATACTGGTAGCCCGTAGTTTGCTCTTTAAAAAATGGAGACAACGAGAAACTCCCTGTATGGGGGAGGTCACCAACACCATTAAAGCGCAGATGCTCGTAGAAAGGCAGAATCTTAGGGCAGACTCAGAAAAGCAGTTCAAGAATTACTTTAAAAAATGGGGAAGTCTGATTAGCTCCTGGACATCAGAGCAGCAGGGTTATTTCCTAAAGCCTTTCCAGAATGCCACGCCATTTTTAAATCTAATTGTAGCTGGGGTATTGCCTAGGTCGTGGTTATCAGAAAGGGCCAGTGGTACATAAGGGTAACGGTTCTTCTCTTTTCATTTTTTTTTTTTTTCTCTCTTTCTTTTCACTGTTATGCTTTTCCCCCACCCCGCCCTTCCCCCCCTTCCCTCTATGCTTCAACGTTTCAGTGTTATGAGCCCCCGGGACGTTTTATGGTGGTGAGGCATTTGGATTTCCAACGAAGTAAAAATCTAAATGTATATAAACCAGCATTGTTTTTTTTTTTCTTGATGTGTTCCTCCCACTTACCTTCTTTGTGGAAGCAGTACTGTTAGTTTGTAAATAAGTGAGGTTTAGAACAAGTGGTTCTTTCTTTCTTTTTTTTTCTCGTCTCTCAGCTAGATACTTAATCCCGGTGAGGGAGTAAAACCATGTTATGTATGATTCAAAAAAAAATTTCTGTGATATGAATGTATCTACAAAGCTTTACCCTGACGAACCGATTCTGTTGTATTATATGCTGAAATTCAATAAAAAAATAATTTAAAAAAAAAAAAATGAGGCCTCTGTTGAACAGATTTGCAAGGCTGCAACTTGGTCTTCACTTCACACCTTTTCAAAATTTTACAAATTTGACACTTTTGCTTCTTCGGAGGCTGTTTTTGGGAGGTTCTTCAGGCAGTGGTTCCTTACGTGTAAAGGTCCTGCCTGTCCCTCCCGTCATCCGTGTACTTTTAGCTTTGGTATTGGTATCCCATAAGTAATGGATGACCCGTGGACTGACTACACTTAACAGGAGAAAACATAATTTATGCTTACCTGATAAATTCCTTTCTCCTGTAGTGTAGTCAGTCCACGGCCCGCCCTGTTTTTTACGGCAGGTCTAAATTTTAAATTAAACTCCAGTCACCACTGCAACCTATAGTTTCTCCTTTCTCTTTTGGTTTCGGTCGAATGACTGGGTATGACGTAGAGGGGAGGAACTATATAGCAGCTCTGCTTGGGTGATCCTCTTGCACTTCCTGTTAGGGAGGAGATATAATCCCATAAGTAATGGATGACCCGTGGACTGACTACACTACAGGAGAAAGGAATTTATCAGGTAAGCATAAATTATGTTTTTTCAAATTGACTGTTTCATTAAATTTCGCAGGCAAAGTTAGGCTCGCGAGGGCGCAAAATGCCAAAGTATATAGCGTCCTTATTGGCGCAAGATTTTTTTGGCGCAAAGTTACGTTCGATGACGCAAAATTTATGGCGTCTTAGTTGACGCCGAGTCCTTTCACAAGGTTGCGTCTTCAATGACTCGAGTGATGCGTTGTGCGTCATACTTGGCGCCAAATATTTTTCATTATTTAAAACCCCAATCCTATATGCCTCTTGCCTTTTTCTCTATCAGAGGGCTATGCTGTTTGCATTTTTTTCCCATTCCTGAAACTGCCATATAAGGAAATTGATAATTTTGCTTTATATGTTGTTTTTTCTCTTACATTTGCAAGATGTCTCAATCTGATCCTGTCTCAGAAATCACTGTTGGAACCCTGCTGCCTGATAACAGTTCTACCAAAGCTAAGTGCATTTGTTTTAAATTTGTGGAGATTATATCTCCAGCTGTGGTATGTAATAGTTGTCATGATAAGCTTTTACATGCAGAGAATGTGTCCATCAGTACTAGTACATTGCCTGTTGTTCCTTCAACATCTAATGTACAAGATATACCTGTGAATTTAAAAGATTTTATTGCTAATGCAATTCAGAAGGCTTTGTCTGCCATCCTGCCTTCTAATAAACGTAAAAGGTCTTTTAAAACTTCTTATAAGTTGATGAAATTTCAAATGACCGACAACATACTGAATTATCCCCCCCGGACGAGGATCTATCTGATTCAGAAGATCCTTCCTCAGATATTGACACTGACAAATCTACTTATTTATTTAAAATGGAGTATATTCCTTCTTTGTTAAAAGTGTTGATTACATTGGATATTGAGAAACTAGTCCTCTAGATGTTAAAACTAGTAGACGTTTAAATTCTATTTATAAACCTCCTGTGGGTTACTCCAGAGGTTTTTCCAGTTCCTGGTGCGGTTTCTGATATGATTTCTAAGGAATGGAATAGGCCTGGTGGTACTTTTATTCCTTTTTCAAGGTTTAAAAAAATCATATCCTTTGCCAGCAATTAGATTGGAGTTTTGGGAAAAGATCCCCAAAGTTGATGGGGCTTTTTCTACTCTTGCTAAATGTACTATTCCTATGGAAGATAGTACTTCTTTTAAAGACCCTTTACATAGGAAACTTAAATCCTATCTAAGGAAAGCCTATTTATATTCTGGTCATCTGCTCAGGCCTGCAATTTCTTTGGCTGATGTTGCAGCTGCATCAACTTTTTGGTTGGAAAGTTTAGTGCAACAGGAAACAGATACTGATTTGTCTAGCATTGTTAGCTTGCTTCAACATGCTAATCATTTTATTTGTGATGCCATTTTTGATATCATCAAAATTGATGTTAAATCTATGTCTTTATTCAATTTAGCTAGGAGAGCTTTGTGGCTTAAATCTTGGAATGCTGACATGGTCTCTTGTTAAGTGTGTTCAGTCCACGGGTCATCCATTACTTATGGGATATATTCTCCTTCCCAACAGGAAGTTGCAAGAGGATCACCCAAGCAGAGCTGCTATATAGCTCCTCCCCTCACATGTCATATCCAGTCATTCTCTTGCAAACCTCAACAAAGAAGGTCTTCGCGAGAGGAGCTGGAGTTTTTACTTAACTATTCTTCAATCAAAAGTTTGTTATTTTAAATGGCACCGGAGTGTGCTGTTTTTCTATCTCAGGCAGTATTTGGAAGAAGAAACTGCCTGCGTTTTTTTTCTATGATCTTAGCAGGCGTAACTAAGATCCACTGGCTGTTCTCGACATTCTGAGGAGTGGGGTAACTTCAGAAACGGGGAATAGCATGCGGGGTCCTCCGCAAATGAGGTATGTGCAGTACTTTATTTTCTGGGAATGGAATTGACTAAGAAAATACTGCTGTTACCGTATGATGTAAGTACAGCCTTAAATGCAGTAGTGGCAACTGGTATCAGGCTGATAAATGTATGCGCAGTCAAGTTATTTTCTAGGGACTAGAATTTGACTGAGAAAATACTGTTAAAACTGAAATAATACTTAAGCCTTATCTGCAGTGGTAGCGACTGGTAGCAGGCTTAGTGATATCTTTGCATGACATTGGAAAATGTTATTTTTTAATAAAACGTTTACTGGCATGTTGTTCGTTTTTGTGAGGTACTTTGGTGATAAATCTCTTTGGGCATGATTTTTTTTCCACATGGCTGACATATATTTTCTGCATGGAAACCGTTATATCAGGGCTCCCACTGTTGTGATAGGAGTGGGAGGGACCTTGTTTTAGCGCCTTGTTGCGCAGTTAAAATTCTAGCACAGTCTTCCTGCTTCTTCCTCTTTGATCCAGGATGTCTCAAGAGAGTACAGGGGTCTGCAAAAGTCTTTTTGAGGGAGGTAATCAGTCACAGCAGATCTGTGACAGTGTGCTTGACTGTGATTAAAAGCGTTAAATCTTAATTGATATCAGTTTTATCCGTTTTGGGTATTGAGGGGTTAATCATCCTATTGCTAATGGGTGCAATCCTCTGCTGATTTTACACTTCTTGTTAAGAATTGTTTTAATTCTATCTGTATTTTTAAAGCGCTGCAGCATTTTTTATATTGCTTGTAAACTTATTGAAAGTGATTTCCAAGCTTGCTAGTTTTCATTGCTAAATCTGTTTAAACATGTCTGATTCAGAGGAAACAGTTTGTTCATCATGTTCAAAAGCCAATGTGGAGCCCAATAGAACGATGTGTACCAATTGTATTGATATTGCTTTGAATAAAAGTCAATCTGTACTGATAGAGAAACTTTCACCAGACAACGAGGGGGAAGTTATGCCGCCTAACTCTCCTCACGTGTCAGTACCTGCGTCTCCCGCTCGGGAGATGCGTAGAATTGAGACGCCTAGTACATCTAGGCCCTTACAAATCACTTTACATGATATAGCTAATGTTATGAAAGAAGTATTATATAATATGCCCGAATTGAGGGGGAAGCGCGATAGCTCTGGGTTAAGGACAGAGCGCGCTGATGACACGAGAGCCATGTCTGATACTGCGTCACAATTTGCAGAACATGAGGACGGTGAGCTTCATTCTGTCGGTGACGGTTCTGATTCGGGGAGACCGGATTCAGAAATTTTAAATTTAAGCTTGAGAACCTCCGTGTGTTACTAGGGGAGGTATTAGCGGCTCTGAACGATTGCGACACGGTGGCAATCCCAGAGAAATTATGTAGGTTGGATAGATACTATGCAGTACCGGTGTGTACTGACGTCTTTCCTATACCAAAAAGACTTACAGAAATTATTAGTAAGGAGTGGGATAGACCCGGTGTGCCTTTTTCCTCTACCCCGATATTCAGAAAAATGTTTCCTATAGACGCCACCACACGAGACTTATGGCAGACGGTCCCTAAGGTGGAGGGAGCAGTTTCTACGTTAGCCAAGCGTACCACTATCCCGGTGGAGGATAGCTGTGCTTTCTCAGATCCAATGGATAAAAAGTTAGAGGGTTATCTTAAGAAAATGTTTGTTCAACAGGGTTTTATTTTGCAGCCTCTTGCATGCATTGCGCCTGTCACGGCTGCAGCGGCATTCTGGTTTGAGTCTCTGGAAGAGGGGATTCGCACAGAGCCATTGGATGAGGCTTTGTGCAGAGTTAGAACCCTTAAGCAAGCTAATGTGTTTGTTTCAGATGCCGTAGTACATCTAACCAAACTTACGGCTAAAAATTCCGGATTCGCCATACAGGCGCGCAGGGCGCTCTGGCTTAAATCCTGGTCAGCGGATGTAACTTCCAAGTCTAAGCTACTTAACATTCCTTTCAAAGGGCAGACCTTATTCGGGCCCGGCTTGAAGGAAATTATTGCTGACATTACGGGAGGTAAGGGCCACGCCCTTCCTCAGGACAGGGCCAAACCAAAGGCCAAACAGTCTAATTTTCGTGCCTTTCGTAACTTCAAGGCAGGAGCAGCATCAACTTCCTCCGCTCCAAAACAGGAAGGAACTGCTGCTCGTTACAGACAGGGTTGGAAAGATAACCAGTCATGGAACAAGGGCAAGCAGGCCAGAAAGCCCACTTCCGCCCCTAAGACAGCATGAAGACAGGGCCCCCTATCCGGAGACGGATTTAGTGGGGGGCAGACTTTCTCTCTTTGCCCAGGCTTGGGCAAGAGATGTGCAGGATCCCTGGACGTTGAAGATTATATCTCAGGGATACCTTCTGGATTTCAAAACCTCTCCTCCATAAGGGAGGTTCCATCTTTCGAGGTTATCAACAAACCTATTAAAGAGAGAGGCATTTCTACAATGTGTACAAGACCTCTTAATCATGGGAGTGATCCACTCAGTTCCGCGATCGGAACAGGGACAAGGATTTTACTCAAATCTATTTGTGGTTCCCAAAAAAGAGGGAACCTTCAGACCAATCTTGGACTTAAAGATCTTAAACAAATTCCTAAGGGTACCATCGTTCAAGATGGAAACCATTCGAACCATCCTACCCATGATCCAAGAGGGTCAATACATGACCACAGTGGACTTAAAGAATGCTTACCTTCACATACCGATTCACAAAGATCATTATCGGTACCTAAGGTTTGCCTTTCTAGACAGGCATTACCAGTTTGTGGCTCTTCCCTTTGGGTTAGCCACGGCCCCGAGAATTTTTACGAAGGTTCTGGGCTCACTTCTGGCGTTACTAAGACCACGAGGAATAGCGGTGGCTCCGTACCTAGACGAAATTCTGATACAAGCGTCAAGTTTTCAGAATGCAAAGTCTCATACAGAGATAGTTCTTGCATTTCTGAGGTCGCATGGGTGGAAAGTGAACGTGGAAAAGAGTTCTGTTACCACTCACAAGGGTCCCTTTTCTAGGGACTCTTATAGTTTCTGTAGAGATGAAGATTTACCTGACTGAGTCCAGGTTATCAAAGATTCTCAATGCTTGCCGTGTCCTTCATTCCATTCCAAGCCCATCAGTAGCTCAGTGCATGGAGGTAATCGGCTTAATGGTCGCGGCAATGGACATAGTGCCATTTGCGCGCCTGCATCTCAGACCGCTGCAACTATGCATGCTCAGTCAATGGAACGGGGATTACTCGGATCTGTCCCCTTTGCTAAATCTGGACCAGGAGACCAGAGATTCTCTTCTCTGGTGGTTGTCACCGGTTCATCTGTCCAAAGGAATGACTTTTCGCAGACCAGATTGGATGATTGTAACAACGGATGCCAGCCTTCTAGGCTGGGGAGCAGTCTGGAATTCCCTGAAAGCTCAGGGTTCGTGGACTCAGGAGGAGAAACTCCTTCCAATAAACATTCTAGAATTAAGAGCAATATTCAATGCTCTTCTAGCTTGGCCTCAGTTAGCAAGACTGAGGTTCATCAGATTTAAGTCGGACAATATCACGACTGTGGCTTACATCAATCATCAAGGGGGAACCAGGAGTTCCCTAGCGATGTTGGAAGTCTCGAAGATAATTCGCTGGGCAGAGTCTCACTCTTGCCACCTGTCAGCGATTTACATCCCAGGCGTAGAGAACTGGGAGGCGGACTTCCTAAGTCGCCAGAATTTTCATCCGGGAGAGTGGGAACTTCACCCGGAGGTATTTGCTCAACTGATTCGTCGTTGGGGCGAACCGGATCTGGATCTCATGGCATCTCGCCAGAACGCGAAGCTTCCTTGTTACGGATCCAGGGACCCGGGAGCGGTGCTGGTAGATGCATTAGCAGCCCCTTGGGTTTTCAACATAGCTTATGTGTTTCCACCATTTCCGTTGCTACCTCGACTGATTGCCAGGATCAAACAGGAGAGGGCATCGGTAATTCTGATAGCGCCTGCGTGGCCACGCAGGACCTGGTATGCAGACCTAGTGAACATGTCGTCCTGTCCACCATGGTCTCTTCCTCTGAGGCAGGACCTTCTACTTCAGGGTCCTTTCAACCATCCAAACCTAATTTCTCTGAGGCTGACTGCCTGGAAATTGAACGCTTGATTCTATCAAAGCGTGGGTTTTCGGATTCGGTTATTGATACATTAATACAGGCTCGGAAACCTGTGACCAGAAAAATTTACCATAAGATATGGCGTAAATATTTATATTGGTGCGAATCCAAGAGTTACTCATGGAGTAAGGTTAGGATTCCTAGGATATTGGCTTTTCTACAAGAGGGTTTAGAAAAGGGTTTATCCGCTAGTTCGCTAAAGGGACAGATTTCAGCTCTGTCTATTCTTTTACACAAACGTCTGGCAGAGAATCCAGACGTCCAGGCTTTTTGTCAGGCTTTGGCTACAATTAAGCCTGTGTTTAAAGCTGTTGCTCCTCTGTGGAGCTTAAACTTGGTTCTTAAAGTTCTTCAGGGTGTTCCGTTTGAACCCCTTCATTCCATTGATATTAAGCTTTTATCTTGGAAGGTTTTGTTTTTGATGGCTATTTCCTCGGCTCGAAGAGTCTCTGAGTTATCTGCCTTACATTGTGATTCTCCTTATCTGATTTTTCATTCAGACAAGGTAGTACTGTGTACTAAACCTGGGTTTTTGCCTAAGGTTGTTTCTAACAGGAATATCAATCAAGAGATTGTTGTTCCATCATTATGTCCTAATCCTTCTTCAAAGAAGGAACGTCTTTTGCATAATCTAGACGTGGTCCGTGCTCTGAAGTTCTACTTACAGGCAACTAAAGATTTTAGACAAACTTCTTCTCTGTTTGTCGTTTACTCTGGACAGAGGAGAGGTCAAAAGGCTTCGGCTACCTCTCTCTCTTTTTGGCTTCGTAGCATAATACGTTTAGCCTATGAGACTGCTGGACAGCAGCCTCCTGAAAGAATTACAGCTCATTCCACTAGAGCTGTGGCTTCCACCTGGGCCTTTAAGAATGAGGCCTCTGTTGAACAGATTTGCAAGGCTGCAACTTGGTCTTCACATCATACTTTTTCCAAATTTTACAAATATGACACTTTCGCTTCTTCGGAGGCTGGTTTTGGGAGAAAGGTTCTGCAGGCAGTGGTTCCTTCTGTTTAATGTTCCTGCCTTGTCCCTACCATCATCCGTGTACTTAGCTTTGGTATGGGTATCCCATAAGTAATGGATGACCCGTGGACTGAACACACTTAACAAGAGAAAACATAATTTATGCTTACCTGATAAATTTATTTCTCTTGTAGTGTGTTCAGTCCACGGCCCGCCCTGTCTTTTTAAGGCAGGTTCTAAATATTAAAATTATAACTCCAGTCACCACTGCACCCTATAGTTTCTCCTTTCTCGTCTTGTTTCGGTCGAATGACTGGATATGACATGTGAGGGAAGGAGCTATATAGCAGCTCTGCTTGGGTGATCCTCTTGCAACTTCCTGTTGGGAAGGAGAATATATCCCATAAGTAATGGATGACCCGTGGACTGAACACACTACAAGAGAAATAAATTTATCAGGTAAGCATAAATTATGTTTTCTAAGTCTAGATTACTATCTCTTTCTTTCCAAGGTAATAAGTTATTTGGTTCTCAGTTGGATTCAATTATTTTAACGGTCACTAGGGGGAAGGGAGTTTTTTTGCCTCAGGATAAAAGACCTAAGTGTAAATCTAAAGCTTCTAACTGTTTTCGTCCCTTTCAACAAAATAAGGAACAGAAACCTAATCCTTCCCCCAAAGAATCTGGTTCCAATTGGAAACCTTCAAGTTGGAGTAAATCCAAACCATTTAAGAAATCAAAGCCAGCCCCCAAGTCTGCATGAAGGTGCGGCCCTCATTCCAGCTCAGCTGGTAGGGGGCCAGATTAAGATTCTTCCAAAAATTTGGGCAGATTCTGTCCAAAATCAATGGATTCAGAGTATTGTCTCTCAAGGGTACTGAATAGGATTCAGAGTAAGACCTCCTGTGAGAAGATTTTTTTTCTTCTACGAGATACGACGAGTCCACGGATTTCATCCTTACTTGTGGGATATTAACCTCCTGCTAACAGGAAGTGGCAAAGAGCACCACAGCAGAGCCGTATATATAGTTCCTCCCTTCCCTCCACCCCCAGTCATTCTCTTTGCCTGTGTTAGTAATGGGAAGAGTAAAGTGAGGTGTTAGTTTTAGTTTCACAATCAAGAAGTTTTTTATTTTAAATGATACCGGTGAGTACTATTTCTCCTGTTAAGTGTAGTCAGTCCACGGGTCATCCATTACTTATGGGATTATATCTCCTCCCTAACAGGAATTGCAAGAGGATCACCCAAGCAGAGCTGCTATATAGCTCCTCCCCTCTACGTCATACCCAGTCATTCTCTTGCACCCAACTAATAGATAGGACGTGTGAGAGGACTGTGGTTGTTAAACTTAGTTTTTATTTCTTCAATCAAAAGTTTGTTATTTTAAACAGCACCGGAGTGTGTTGTTTTTTCTCAGGCAGCATTAGAAGAAGAATCTGCCTGAGTTTGTGTATGATCTTAGCGGTCGTAACTAAGATCCATTTTCTGTTCTCTGCCATTCTGAGGAGTGAGGTAACTTTAGAACAGGGGACAGCGGGCAGGGTTCACCTGCAAGGAGGTATGTTGCAGTATATTATTTTCTAAGGAATGGAATTGACTGAGAAAATACTGCTAATACCGATGTAATGTAAGTGCAGCCTTAAATGCAGTAGTAGTGACTGGTATCAGGCTGATATGTATGTATGTTTACACTGAGGTATTTCTGGGGAATGGAACTTCACTAAGAAAATACTGTATACATTTAACTTATATTTGAGCCTCCACTGCAGTGAAAGAGACTAGCAGCAGGCTTATTAATAACATTCATAATTTTATTTTTAAACGTTTACTGGCATGTTAATCGTTTTTCTCTGAGGTACTTGGTGATAAAACTTTTTGGGCATTATTTTTCCACATGGCTGTCGTTTATTTATGAATAAAATCAGTTTACTGAGCTTCCCCACTGTTGTGATATGAGTGGGAGGGGCCTATTTTGGCGCTTTATTGCGCAGTAAAAATTCAGTCAGTCTTCCTATTTCTTCCTCCATGATCCAGGACGTCTCTACAGAGCCCAGGGGTCTCCAAAACTAGTTTTGAGGGAGGTAATCACTCACAGCAGACCTGTGAGACTGTGTTTTTGACTGTGATAAAAACGTTTATATTAAATTGTTATCCGTTTTTGGGTACTAAGGGGTTAATCATCCATTTGCTGGTGGGTGCAATCCTTTGCTAACTTAATGCATTTACTGTGAAAATTTGGTTGCTATAACTAATTTGGTTCATTGTTATTTCAACTGTGACAGTTTTTTTGTGCTTCTTAAAGGCACAGTAACGTTTTTTATATTGCTTGTAAATTTATTTGAAAAGTATTTTCCAAGCTTGCTAGTTTCATTGCTAGTTTGTTTAAACATGTCTGACACAGAGGAATCTCTTTGTGCAATATGTTTAAAGGCCAATGTGGAGCCCAATAGAAATTTGTGTACTAATTGTATTGATGCTACTTTAAATAAAAGCCAATCTGTACATGTAAAGAAAATTTCACCAGACAACGAGGGGGAAGTTATGCCGACTAACTCTCCTCACGTGTCAGTACCTTCGTCTCCCGCTCAGGAGGTGCGTGATATTGTGGCGCCAAGTACATCAGGGCGGCCCATACAAATCACTTTGCAAGACATGGCTAATGTTATGACTGAAGTATTATCTAAATTGCCTGAATTTAGGGGTAAACGCGACCACTCTGGGGTGAGAACAGAGTGCGCTGATAATAATAGAGCCATGTCTGATACTGCGTCACAATTTGCAGAACATGAGGACGGAGAGCTTCATTCTGTGGGTGACGGATCTGATCCAAGTAAACTGGACTCAGACATTTCAAATTTTAAATTTAAGCTTGAGAACCTCTGTGTATTACTAGGGGAGGTATTAGCGGCTCTGAATGATTGTAACACGGTTGCAATTCCAGAGAAAATATGTAGGCTGGATAAATATTTTGCGGTACCGACGTGTACTGACATTTTTCCTATACCTAAAAGGCTTACAGAAATTGTTAACAAGGAGTGGGATAGACCCGGTGTGCCTTTTTCACCCCCTCCTATATTTAGAAAAATGTTTCCAATAGACGCCACTACACGGGACTTATGGCAGACGGTCCCTAAGGTGGAGGGAGCAGTTTCTACTCTGGCTAAGCGCACCACTATCCCGGTGGAGGATAGCTGTGCTTTTTCAGATCCAATGGATAAAAAGTTAGAGGGTTACCTTAAGAAAATGTTTGTTCAACAAGGTTTTATATTACAACCCCTTGCATGCATTGCGCCTGTCACGGCTGCGGCGGCATTCTGGTTTGAGTCTCTGGAAGAGACCATTAGCTCAACTCCATTGGATGAGATTATAGACAAGCTTAGAGTCCTTAAGCTAGCTAATTCATTTATTTCGGATGCCGTAGTACACTTAACTAAACTTACGGCTAAGAACTCCGGATTCGCCATTCAAGCGCGCAGAGCGCTGTGGCTTAAATCCTGGTCAGCCGATGTGACTTCTAAATCTAAATTACTTAACATACCTTTCAAAGGGCAGACATTATTCGGGCCCGGTTTGAAAGAAATTATCGCTGACATTACTGGAGGCGTTTCTACGCTGTGTACAAGATCTTTTACTAATGGGAGTGATCCACCCAGTTCCGCGGTCGGAACACGGACAAGGGTTTTACTCAAATCTGTTTGTGATTCCCAAAAAAGAGGGAACCTTCAGACCAATCTTGGACTTAAAAATCCTAAACAAATTCCTAAGAGTTCCATCGTTCAAAATGGAAACTATTCGGACAATCTTACCTATGATCCAAAAGGGTCAGTACATGACCACAGTGGATTTAAAGGATGCCTACCTTCACATACCGATTCACAAGGATCATTATCGGTACCTAAGGTTTGCCTTCCTAGACAGGCATTACCAGTTTGTAGCTCTTACCTTCGGGTTAGCTACGGCTCCAAGAATCTTTACAAAGGTTCTGGGCTCTCTTCTGGCGGTACTAAGACCGCGAGGAATTTCGGTAGCTCCGTACCTAGACGACATTCTGATACAAGCGTCAAGTTTCCAGACTGCCAAGTCTCATACAGAGTTAGTTCTGGCATTTCTAAGGTCGCATGGGTGGAAGGTGAACGTAGAAAAGAGTTCTCTATTGCCACTCACAAGAGTTCCCTTCTTGGGGACTCTTATAGATTCTGTAGAAATGAAAATTTACCTGACAGAGGACAGGTTAACAAAACTTCTAAATGCTTGCCGTGTCCTTCATTCCATTCAACACCCGTCAGTGGCTCAATGCATGGAGGTAATCGGCTTAATGGTAGCGGCAATGGACATAGTACCTTTTGCACGCCTGCTTCTCAGACCACTACAATTGTGCATGCTAAGTCAGTGGAATGGGGATTACTCAGATTTGTCCCCTATGCTGAATCTGGATCAAGAGACCAGAGATTCTCTTCTATGGTGGCTTTCTCGGCCACATCTGTCCAGGGGGATGCCCTTCAGCAGGCCAGATTGGACGATTGTAACAACAGACGCCAGCCTGCTAGGTTGGGGCGCTGTCTGGAATTCCCTGAAGGCTCAGGGGTCATGGACTCAGGAGGAGAGACTCCTTCCAATAAACATTCTGGAATTAAGAGCAGTTCTCAATGCCCTTCTGGCTTGGCCTCAGTTAGCAACTCTGAGGTTCATCAGGTTTCAGTCGGACAACATCACGACTGTGGCTTACATCAACCATCAGGGAGGGACAAGGAGTTCCCTAGCGATGATGGAAGTCTCAAAGATAATTCGCTGGGCAGAGTCTCACTCTTGCCACCTGTCAGCGATCCACATCCCAGGCGTGGAGAACTGGGAGGCGGATTTCCTAAGTCGCCAGACTTTTCATCCGGGGGAGTGGGAACTTCATCCGGAGGTATTTGCCCAACTGCTTCGGCGTTGGGGCAAACCAGATCTGGATCTCATGGCGTCTCGCCAGAACGCCAAGCTTCCTTGTTACAGATCCAGGTCCAGGGACCCGGGAGCAGTTCTGATAGATGCTCTGACAGCACCTTGGGTCTTCAACATGGCTTATGTGTTTCCACCCTTCCCGATGCTTCCTCGATTGATTGCCAGGGTCAAACAGGAGAGAGCATCGGTGATTCTAATAGCGCCTGCGTGGCCACGCAGGACCTGGTATGCAGATCTAGTGGACATGTCGTCCTGTCCACCATGGTCTCTGCCTCTGAGACAGGACCTTCTGGTTCAGGGTCCTTTCAAACATCCAAATCTAATTCTCTGAGGCTGACTGCATGGAGATTGAACGCTTGATTCTATCAAAGCGTGGATTCTCGGAGTCGGTGATTGATACCTTTAATACAGGCTAGGAAACCTGTTACCAGGAAAATTTAACATAAAATATGGCG
Source organism: Bombina bombina (assembly GCF_027579735.1). NCBI lineage: Eukaryota > Metazoa > Chordata > Amphibia > Anura > Bombinatoridae > Bombina > Bombina bombina. The sequence continues at coordinate 303,370,869 of NC_069502.1, read as the reverse complement.
TAAATACTTGCATTGGTGCGAATCCAAGAGTTACTCATGGAGTAAGGTTAGGATTCCTAGGATATTGTCTTTTCTACAAGAAGGTTTAGAAAAGGATTTATCTGCTAGTTCGTTAAAGGGACAGATCTCAGCTCTGTCCATCCTTTTACACAAACGTCTGTCAGAAGTTCCAGACGTTCAGGCTTTTTGTCAGGCTTTGGCCAGGATTAAGCCTGTGTTTAAAACTGTTGCTCCGCCATGGAGCTTAAACTTAGTTCTTAACGTTTTACAGGGTGTTCCGTTTGAACCCCTTCATTCCATTGATATCAAGCTGTTATCTTGGAAAGTTCTGTTCTTAATGGCTATTTCCTCGGCTCGAAGAGTCTCTGAGTTATCGGCCTTACATTGTGATTCTCCTTATCTGATTTTTCATTCAGACAAGGTAGTTCTGCATACTAAACCTGGGTTCTTACCTAAGGTAGTCACTAACAGGAATGTCAATCAAGAGATTGTTGTTCCATCATTGTGCCCTAACCCTTCTTCAAAGAAGGAACGACTCCTGCACAATCTGGACGTCGTCCGTGCCCTGAAATTGTATTTGCAGGCAACTAAAGATTTTCGACAAACTTCTTCCCTGTTTGTCGTTTATTCTGGGCAGAGGAGAGGTCAAAAGGCTTCGGCTACCTCTCTCTCCTTCTGGCTTCGTAGCATAATACGTTTAGCCTATGAGACTGCTGGACAGCAGCCTCCTGAAAGAATTACAGCTCATTCTACCAGAGCTGTGGCTTCCACTTGGGCCTTTAAAAATGAGGCCTCTGTTGAACAGATCTGCAAGGCTGCAACTTGGTCTTCACTTCACACCTTTTCAAAATTTTACAAATTTGACACTTTTGCTTCTTCGGAGGCTGTTTTTGGGAGAAAGGTTCTTCAGGCAGTGGTTCCTTCCGTGTAAAGGTCCTGCCTGTCCCTCCCGTCATCCATGTACTTTAGCTTTGGTATTGGTATCCCATAAGTAATGGATGACCCGTGGACTGACTACACTTAACAGGAGAAAACATAATTTATGCTTACCTGATAAATTCCTTTCTCCTGTAGTGTAGTCAGTCCACGGCCCGACCTGTTTTTACGGCAGGTCTAAATTTTAAATTAAACTCCAGTCACCACTGCACCCTATAGTTTCTCCTTTCTCGTTTGGTTTCGGTCGAATGACTGGGTATGACGTAGAGGGGAGGAGCTATATAGCAGCTCTGCTTGGGTGATCCTCTTGCACTTCCTGTTAGGGAGGAGATATAATCCCATAAGTAATGGATGACCCGTGGACTGACTACACTACAGGAGAAAGGAATTTATCAGGTAAGCATAAATTATGTTTTTCCTCAGGGAGATATGGAAGAAGATTTCTGCCCTGAGGTTGATGATCTAAGCAGATGTAACCAAGATCCATGTTGGTTCCCACAGAGCTCCTGAAGGTAGTACAAGAGAAATCTTCAGTGTGGAGAACGGTTTCATGCTACAAGCAGCATTGAGGTATGTTCAGTCCTTTATTTCTGAGGAGACCTGGTATATCAGAACTGGCTGACATTTTTTCCCTAGTAGAATCCAAAGGATGTGGCAGCAATGGGTGAAGTCAAATAATTTTATTTAAGCACAGCAAACACAGCGACGTTTCGGGAACACCTTCCCTTAAAGGGACACTGAACCCAAATTTTTTCTTTTGTAATTCAGGAAGAGCATGCAATTTTAAGCAACTTTCTAATTTACTCCTATTATCAATTTTTCTTCGTTCTCTTGCTATCATTATTTGAAAAAGAAGGCATCTAAGCTTTTTTTTGGTTTCAGTACTCTGGACAGCACTTTTTATTGGTGGATGAATTTATCCACCAATCAGCAAGGACAACCCAGATTGTTCAAAAAAATTGGCCGGCATCTAAACTTACATTCTTGCATTTCAAATAAAGATACCAAGAGAATGAAGAAAATTTGATAATAGGAGTAAATTAGAAAGTTGCTTAAAATTTCATGCTCTATCTGAATCACAAAAGAATTTTTTTGGGTACAGTGTCCCTTTAATCATGCATAAAACATTGTGGTAAAAAGCATCCTAATATACCCTACACCACCAGAGGGCGGTAGAGAGATTTTACTAGTTCACAAATTTTTAACTCTTTCATAAAACTGATAACAGCAATAGGATGATACCACACATATAAAAAACGATACACAAAATAGATACAAAACTATTTCTATAACAATTAAAAACAACAATAAATATATTGTATACAAAGTGATACATATATTATATACAGCAAGGACTAATTTTCAGAGGATTATCATGTTTAGGAACAATTAATTATAAGAATTCATCAAATATTTGAATATTAAAGAGTATTGTTTATAACTTCAAGCACCATTTTTCTCTTTTCAAACATAATTCACCAATGGGATAAATATCTTAATAAGGAAGGCCTAATATTTTGCAAGAATACTTTACAAAAATACTGACAGATCCCAGTCTTTATTCAAACCAATCGGTTCCAGAGTGCCTAATTCAAATATCCAGAAACGTTCTCTTTGATGTAATAGTTCCCTATTACCACCTCTCCTGGGTCTAGGGATAAAATCAATAACCTGGAAGCGAAGTTGATTAATCGCATGACCAACCAAATTAAAGTGACAGGCTATAGGGGCTAATTTGTTCTGGGTGCTAATAGAACTTTTATGTTCGATAATCCTGTCCCTGATGGGCCTAGTGGTCTCTCCTACATAGCTCCGCCCACAAGGACACTTAATAGGGTAGATAACAAATTTAGAATGACAAGTATAAAGATCCTTAATTTGATATTTTTATTACTGAACTGGGATGATAAAAAACAGATCCTTTAATCATGTTACCACAACATGAACATCCCAGACAGGGATAACAACCCTTATTCTTGTCAGTCAAATATATCTGATTATCCTACAACAAGGCAGATCCAATATCAGCCCTAATCAACTTTTGCTGTAAATTGTAACTTCTTTTAAAGGCTGGCATAGGAGGCTCTAAAAGGGGATTGAATTTTTCATACTATTGCTGGAATTTGTATTATATTACAACTATCTTCTTTTTGAGGACGATTACTTTCTGCAGATCCAGGGAACTGCTATGGGTTCCAGCGTCGCCACCAATTATGCCAATCTGTTAATGAACGCATTTGAGGAGAAATTTGTATATTCTAACACAGACTTCATTCAATATGGCGCCTGCTGGTGGCGCTATATCGATGATGTCTTTGGTATTTGGTTGGGCGACGCTGGAACCCTGAGGGAATTTGTGAATGATCTGAATAGCTCCATTGGACATCTAAAATTTAAACTATCACTTAGTGAGGAAGAAATTGTTTTTCTAGATACCAGAATTATCAATTCAGGAGGGTCTTTAACGATCTTATTTAGAAAACCCACTGATCGCAACAGTATTCTACACTTTGACAGTGCTCATCCCTTGTCTTTGTTAAAGGCACTCCCTAGGAGCCAATTATTAAGAGTGTGGAGAATCGTGACAGACAAAACAGTTGTTTGACTTGAGATTAGGGGAAATGAAGAATCTCTTTCTGGAGCGTGGTTACACTAAATACATTTTGGAAAAAGAGGCACAGTCTGTTTCGTTAATTCCTAGAGCAGTATTATTGTCTACTGATAACAAAGCCAAAAAAAACATTGATAATAAGAAAGATAATAGGGGTGGTGATCCCCAAACAATGGTTTTTGCATCAGAATTTAATACTCAAAGCTATAGGATTAATGAAACATTGGCCCCTTCTTTCAAAATGTTATCCTAATACTTCTGAGTTTTTAGAGCCTCCTATGCCAGCCTTTAAAAGAAGTTACAATTTACAGCAAAAGTTGATTAGGGCTGATATTGGATCTGCCTTGTTGTAGGATAATCAGATATATTTGACTGACAAGAATAAGGGTTGTTATCCCTGTCTGGGATGTTCATGTTGTGGTAACATGATTAAAGGATCTGTTTTTTATCATCCCAGTTCAGTAATAAAAATATCAAATTAAGGATCTTTATGCTTGTCATTCTAAATTTGTTATCTACCCTATTAAGTGTCCTTGTGGGCGGAGCTATGTAGGAGAGACCACTATGAATTCTGATAATTAATTGTTCCTAAACATGATAATAATCCTCTATGAAAATTAGTCCTTGCTGTATATAATGTATGTATCACTTTGTATACAATATATTGTTGTTTTTAATTGTTATAGAAATAGTTTTGCATCTATTTTGTGTATCATTGTTTTTTTATATGTGTGGTATCATCCTATTGCTGTTAACATGTTTATGAAAGAGTTAAAAATTTGTGAACTATTAAAATATCTCTACTGCCCTCTGGTGGTGTAGGGTATATTAGGATGCTTTTTTAAAAAAAATCTTTTATTGAAGTTGTACAGTAAACCAAAAAGCATACAATAAGTGTCACATGACATAAATGACAATGTTTCACAAGTCGTATTACCAGCAGCTACATAGGAAAAGAAAAACATAATAAATACTACGCTGAGCTATTGAAACATCCATTTTATATTTTTTTAGAAGCTTCTGTAAGCAACCATTTAGATGGCCAGTCATAGGACCTATAATATAGGATATCTGAAGAAAATGTAATGGTCACATGAGCAAAACTCTTAAGTCTAGCCAGAGCAAATTCAGCAGGTAAACACCGCTTGACATATTATATAATGTGGGGTAAGGAAGATTATTAACTGGGAAAAGGAGGTTTACCAGATGTGAGAAAAACAACTGTAGGGTAACTAGCTAGTAATAAGGACACATATGGGCTAATCCTGGAGGAGCATTACAATCCCATAAAGCTTTTCCATAGGATAAGAGGGCTATGCATATTATTAAAAGTATATATTTAGATAAAAAGTTTATCTATGTGAGCAGTACATTAGTGGAGAAAGTAAGCTGCAATGTAGTATTAAGGGGTCTATGTGAGATCAAACTTGAGACTACAGGTGTCACATTCCCACTTCATATGTAGACATTTGGCTCTACAGTTACGCTACTATATACCTATGGGAAGCAGACTAGTAGCGATATAAACAATAAAAAGCTAGCTTATGTCTGCATATACCCCTGCATTGTACATAAGAGCCCCTAACTGCCTGCGATATCACTTAGGAAAAATGTAGATCTCCCTGCAACCTCTTTTTTTTTTTTTTTTTTTTAATTAGCTATGGGAGGGGACTTCCGGTGGGCGGGCAAGGAACAAGCTGCTCATCTCAGAGCTCCGTCTATTCACTGAGGATTTTACTACAAATTTTCTTGAATTTCCCCTACAAAACCAAGCCCCGAGTCTATGGATCAGTGACAGATACGTGTCTGGACCTTTTGGGACTGGAGAAGTACATCTTTCTCCCCCACGGAAGACAACCAAAGCACTTGGCCAGGTGCGGAGACCTATGGAGATTGCCGCCGGCCATATTGGAGCGCAATTGGAGTAGGAGCCCCTTGCAGCTGCTGACAGACTACCCGCTTTGAGTAACAGGAGCACTGAGAGGAGTAGCGGCTGAAGAGGAACTGGAGACACCGCTTCCACACCCTAATCTGCCCGCATTGTCATCTGCATAAAGGACGAGGCGGTGAGTTTCCTCGGGAGCACGCCACGTGGGAGCGCAGACCGAGCACACAGTACAGCCTGAAAGCACAACAAACAGTGAAGTGCAGGCATCACTGTGGTACGAGCAGGCTCTAAGCAAAGTGGTGTGACGGAGATCCTACAGAGGCCTTGAACACAGCCTGAGGAGAGGAGCTGTATACGCGGTGGTGCCATCTTTATTTGCAACAGCCGCACTGCCTCACACAGACCGAATCTGCAACAATAAGAACCGGTGAAACTGGTAAGACTCAGAGCAGCCACGCTGCTTTGCGCATCACACACTTCAAGTGCTTGTAGCCTTGCCTGAGGGTGCTTTTTGCCCGTTGCTCCTAGGAACACTGCCTACATTTACACGTCACTTAAGCCCTCAATATTAACCTAGAGGTGGGGGAGTTGCCTGTACATCTAGGCCTACTGGAGCAGAGGCTGTAAGGGACCTGGGGTGAGAGACATTGCCTTTCCTTTACAGAGGAGAGGAGGGAAATACACAATACAAAAGAGCTAAGCAGCACAGAACTCCTGGGGCGTCACATAAGACACTTTGACTGCTTGGTCCAACTGCCCCCACACAGTATACATGGACTGAGTGACCTGCAAGCATGTGACCGCAAGTGGAATTTGGTCACCATTTTTCTGTTTGGCAGTAGAAAGCATAAGGGACTTGTTACATATGCTCTGTGAATGTTAATACAAATATTTATTTTGCCTTTCATTTATTGCTAACTGTGTATATGTGCAGAGTTTTCTTTTTTTTATATACAGCATTGTAATTCATGGGTTTGCAACTCTGAGAGATTTACTGTGTACATTCTGTGAAAACTGACATAAAATAGAACATAGCCATAACAGTGTAAATACAGTGACGATACTAAGATCTGAGAGCTGCTGTAGCATCTAACTGGTGGGCTCAGGGATTGTAGACATTAAACTACTGGTAGTTCTTACAACAGACCCCTTTGGCCTTTATATTGGAGAAGGCTTACAGACAACAAATTAACATTAGGGGTGTAATCCTTTCCCATACTCAGTGCTCCCTCCCAGATGTGTATGTAATATTTACACCCCTTCTTTATATGGATAAATTCCTAGAGACCCCAAAAATGTCTAGTAGAGGCAAAACGGGTGACAGAAAACAAAAAAGCTCACACCTAAAAAGGCTGACACCCTACTTGAGCTCACGGAGTCACAGACCATAGTACAACAGCTAACTTCACTCTTTATGCCTAAAATGGACAGTATTCAAAAAGGTGTGGATACTCTAGCAGGGGAGGTTAAGTAGATAACAGCTCGTTTCAATGAAGTTGAAGAGAGAGTCTCAGAATTAGAAGACTGCAATGTTTCACACACAAAGAAAGTTGAAGATCTGACACACCAGAACCAAATCTTATATCAGCGCTTGGAAGACCTAGAAAATAGGTCCAGGCGGAATAATGTTCGCCTTCTGGGTCTCTCAGAAAACATAAAACCATCTGACATAATACACTTCATTGAACATGACTTAGCATCCCTATTAGGTATTGCAACAGGCACTATGAGGGGTAGCGTCGAAAGGGCGCATAGAGTAGGTCCTGAGAGGCAAAATCCTAGAGAGGGCCAACCCCCCAGACAAATAATGATAAAATTCTTACACTTTCAGGTAAAGTTGCAGGTGCTACGAGCATACCGTAGACTCACCTCCTTGATGTATGAAAATTCCAAACTCCTGCTCTTTCAGGATTACTCCGCAGAGTTGATGTGGAAGAGGAGGGAGTTCTCTGCGATATGCTCGTCTCTAAACAAAGAGGGCAGAAAAGTTTACCTCCTATACCCAGCGAGACTTAAATTGCTAATGGATAACGGCCCCAGATTCTTTGATTCGCCCGCGGAGGCACAGGACTTTCTGGGGGAGAATCATAGGCGGCCTGGTAACCCCCGTAGAGAAGCAATGCAGGTAGACCCTGACAGAAATTATCTAAGTAGTTAGACGGTAAAGGTCATAATTACAGCTTTCATGGGTTATTTCACAATTGTATTATGTTTCATCACTACTATTGGGTGTATTGCTCTGGGTGATATTCAGACACGCGCTGGGGTGGTGAGATCCATAAGGACTTTACCCTCTGGCGCTGTGCTGGTGTCGCCATCACAGCAATGCCCTGAAATGGGAGCTCTGTGGGTTAAAGGAATTTTGACGATTAAAGTGCCTGTATTATTTGAACAACTGCTCTCATGTAAATTACTGCTTCTAGCGCCTGTTAATATGAAAACTAGATTGAATACATGGAAAGCGCTTAACACTTGTTGTAAAATGATATGGAACGATTTGTTGATAAAATTTGTATATACCTTAATGCAACTGTCACACTTACTCCTGGCACTTGGTCTCATGCAGATTTGGCGGGTGGTTTACTACGGATGCACGGGCCGGACCCCGGGCTGCCGCATAACCCATGATAGGATATATGGTCCTTTAATTTTGCTCCCACTTCTGCAGGACACAGTGGGTGTTCCCGCTGCGTGGAGGATGGGGCGGTCTGGGTATCTCGCTGACAGATGTACCAGCCGTTGTTCACCAAGACTGCCAAACTGTTCGACTTTTTACTTGTTGCTGTTGTTTTGTTCATATGCTGTTATTTCTAATAACTTTTCTTGCCATGGGGAATGGCGGGCCACAGTCCTTGGAGACTGTGCTTTTTTCAATCTGGACTTTTTTTTTTTCCCCCTCTCAAAAAACTTTACCCCTGATTCGGTGGAAACCTGCGAGGTCTCAAGCCTATACCAAAGACCATTGGACAAGTGATGCGCTGCATCAACATCCTTTAAAAATCTTTTTTCTTCTTTTTCAACATATGGATGGAATTAATTCACCAATGGTTGGACACGTGCAGGCGACCCTCCCCACTGATGGGGCAAATGCTGGTTTCACAGGGGTATATACCTCCCTTTTTTTTTTTCTTCTTCTGGGCCCTCTCCCCTCTCCCCCCTGTATTCTGCAGACACAATCCCGAAAGCACATGACTCGGAAGAGAGATATAGATGGTAGTTAGGTTTATCTCCTGGAATGTGGGTGGAATCCACTCGCCCATTAAGAGAAAATCTATACTCACGCACTTACGTAGGATACACACTGATGTGGCTCTGTTGCAGGAGACGCACCTGACTGACGCGGAGCACTAGAAGCTAAAAACAGACTGGGTGGGTAGCGTTGCATTTGTTTCACACACTAGCTCTAGTAGAGGACTGATTATCCTTTTCGGGAAAAAATCTGGCGTGGACATTCTCAGAACCCATAAGGACCCGGAGGGTCGTTACATAATAGTCCAAATTAAAATGGGCGCACAGCGCTACACTTTATGTAATTTGTATGCCCCCAACCAAAAAAGCGCAGGCTTTTGGGCCCAACTAACTAGGGTACTAACACCATACTTAGATACAAAGATTATACTGGGAGGGGACTTCAACCTTGCACCTGATCAATTGTGTGATAGGATGCGACCCCCGGATCTCCCTCCAGAAGATGCTCGGCCTAAATACCTGGGGCGATTTGAGAAGAAGATTTTTTCTAACCTAGAAAAAGAGCTGGGATTGTTCGATATTTGGCGACTGCGACATCCAGAGGGCAGAGATTACTCCTGCATCTCTAAAGCCAAGGCGTCCTTGTCAAGGATAGACCTTTTTATGATTTCTGAATCGGTTATATCGCTGGTCCAACAAGCCAAGATACATGATATCCTAGTATCTGACCATGCACCGGTTGAGCTTGCACTCCGCTTCCGCAGGGGTCCTGCCAATAGAAACACATTGAGATTTCCAAGCTATTTAATTAACTCAGTGCCTTTCAAACAGTTCCTGGTACACTTCTGGAATGATTTCTATACTGACAACTTGGCTCATGTTGACAATCCCCAACTTATGTGGGAAACAGCTAAAGTGGTGTTGGCAGGTAACATCATTTCATATCTGGCTGACCTTCGGCGTAAAACCCAGCTTCGCTATATCACATTGGAAAAAAACCTGGTGCTGGCTTATAGTAACTACTGTAAAACTAAAACTAGAGAGCTGTATGACGAGTATGTCGCCGCTAAAGAAAACTTGGATGCATTTGTGTCCCAACAGGCAGCGGCAGGGTTGATCAAAACTGCAGCCAAATTTTATAGATTTGGGAATCGATCTGGGAAGCTATTGGCCTCTCTAACCAAAGCTCGCACAGCAAAAAAGGATGTAGCCTCCTTGCGGTATAGAGGGAAGGTGCATACCACACCTATGGATATTGCCAGAGCGTTTGCAGAGTATTATGCAGAACTGTATACAAAGCAACTGGGGTGCTCACCCGAGGTGCAGAATTCCTTTTGGTCCACTGTGAATCTTCCGCGGCTTAGCCAGGATCAGATAGATCAACTGAACTCCCCCATTACGGCGGAGGAAGTCGATAGAGCAATACAAGGCATGGCTCTGGGTAAGACACCAGGACCGGATGGCCTACCGGTGGAATTCTATCGGTTATTACAACCCAATATAGCCGCAACTCTGCTGGAGATGTTTAATGGATACTTCCAGAATGAACTCTTACCCTCGCCGACTTTCTCGGCAGCGCATATTACACTCATCCCTAAGTCAGGGAAGGACCACTCTTTACCTGAATCGTACCGACCCATCTCGCTACTGAACGCTGACTATAAGATATTTATGGCAGTGTTGGCGGAACGACTAAAGATACTATTACCATCCCTTCTGCACCCAGATCAAACCGGTTTTGTATACCAGCGATCATCGGTGGTTAACTTGCGAAGGGTTATGCAGGTCATTGATTTTTGCTGGAGGAGAGGTGAGGGTCGGTATCAGGATGATGTCTCGGAGGCCTTCCTGCTGTCCCTAGAAGCAGAGAAGGTCTTCGATAGAGTTGAGTGGAAACATCTGAACAATACCTTAATGCGCTTCAATGTGGTAGGAAAGTTTGCGCAGACTATCCGGAACATATATTCGAGACCAGTGTCCAGAGTTCTGACTAATGGTATGTTCTCCTCAGACTTGGCGTTGGAGCCTTTGGCCGTTAAACTTCGGCAGAGCTTCCCGGGCGTCAAAGTACACGGCAGGCCACAGCAGTTGACCTTGTACGCTGACGACATGCTGCTATTTGTTGAGGATCCGGCCGAGCATGTTCCTAAGATCCTTCGGATCATTCAAAACTTTGGTAGCTTTTCCGGCTATAAGATCAACACAGGAAAGTCGGAAATACTGTGGCTAAACAAGCACTCAGCCAGCAGAGGGACCTACCCCTTTACTGAAGTTGGGAACGGATTAACCTATTTAGGAATCTAACTGCATAGAAATCCACACAACTTATACAATTTGAATCTTTCAAACCACTGTGCCAACTTGTGTAAACAATTACAGCAGTGGAGTTCACTGCCATTATCAGTCATGGGACGAATCAGTTTCGTCAAAATGGTCACGCTGCCGAGGCTGCTTTACCCCATGCTTATGCTACTTCCTACTGAATAAGAGAGATCTGAACTCCTTGGCAGTCAAATAATTTGTGTGGAAAGGGGGGAAGCCTCGCATAGCGGCTGCACACCTGCAGCAAGCGTACAACTCAGGGGGCTTGGGCCTGCCAAATTTCAGAATGTATAACTGGGCGGCTCTGATCAGGGTGGTTCTTGACTGGCAACTGGGTACTTCCCACTTCTGTGATATTGATTTAGAAAACGCTGCACTGAAACCTATAGACCTAACATACTTGCCTCATCTAAAGGTAGCTGAAACACCCCCACTCATTAAAGCCTCTATCCTCTATAAGGGACCACTGGCAGCCTGGCGCATGGCTCATAGATACTTGGGGCCTCGGTCCCCTTCTGCTAAACTACTGCCCATAGTGGGCAATCTCGATTTCCCAGCAGGCACAGACACCTTACCCTTCCGTCAATGGAAGGATAGGGGAATAAAGACCATTGGAGACTTATTGAACCCCCTGACGCACACGGTTAAGACTTTTGCGGACCTGAGAACGAGTTATGATATCCCCAACACGCAATTCCACGCTTATCTCCAAATACGCCATTATATAGACGATCTTAAACAAAAAGATCCAAACTTCTGGAGCACCCCAGTGTTTGCTATCACACAAACTTTATTTAAATTGGGGAATTTCTCGATGTCCAGTATATACAAGACATTAATGCATAAGTCAATGACTGCTTGTCAGAGCATCACTTTAGATAAGTGGAAAGTAAGGGGAGTGAATGATATTACCAACATAGACATCCAGAAAAGTTTGGAGCTAACTAAGAAGGCAACACTGAGCATGCCCCTGCGTGAGTCACAAGTGAGAATGTTGCATTTTGACTACATCACCCCTAATAGGATCTCCAAATGGAACCCACACTTGCCAAACAGATGTGGCAAATGTGGAGCTGCGGCTCCAGATGTCCCACACTATTTCTATTACTGTCCCCTGGTGAGACAGTTTTGGGCCAGACTGCAATACTGGCTTAAAGGCATATTGGACACCTCAGTTGCTCTACAGCTAGACCAGATATGCTTCTTTAGATGGCGCGACACTCCTCACAAATACCACACACTGCTGACATCGACGACGCTGCTTGCCAGACACTGCATACTATGCTTATGGACAGTTAGAAAACCACCAACTGTGGGGCAATTTAAACGCAAACTATTTAAGCATCTATTCATAGAGCAGTTCAACGTCACAGATTGGACACGGACCATAGACTAAGACCCTTTCTAACAAAATGGGGACCTTTTTTGAAAAAACAGACTCCCACAATACAAAGACAGATACTCGGCCCATTCTCCCAAACGGAAACTCTTTTAGAGGCATCCCTAAGAGGAGAATGGACAGCACTATATGATAAAGACGCGTCGGTAGTGGATGACAGACAGGGTGAGATCCTAATTTCACAAGTACTATAGATCGGGAAATTAAGACCCAAGCTAGAGGGCAGGTAGGGAGCGGGGGAGGGGTAGGGAGAGGGAGACCCCTTAGAAATAATTTTTTTTTCTTCTCCCCCAATTCAGGGGAGCCCCGCCAGACCCCAAGGTACATTTGGAACCACCCACGGGTGAGGTTACGTGTTGATGTAATGTGTTAAGTTATAAATGTATAAAAAATAAGAAAGTTAAGGGGGGAAGGGAACGACAGAATTCTGATAACTATCAATCTCTAAACTCTAAACAGATGTAAGATGTAAGAGACTCAAAGCAACACTGTCAAGTTAGATTCTTGTTGAGGATGTCAACATCTGTGGGATGCATTTGATATGTTATTTGTATATCTATAGACAAGTTGTAACTGTTACTGATCTCCTTTTCTCTTCAATAAAAAGAAATTAAAAAAAAAAAATTAGCTATGGGAAATCACTGTGCCTTGTGCTATGAATCTCCGCTGTGGCGTTAAGACAGCAATATGGCTCAACTATAACAAACATCCTAATCTTGGTAACGTTAAAATGTAGAAATAGCTGGCAGTGGCTCTTTATCCGAAATTATATGCCATGTAATGAATGAGACCCTTGAATATGAACATTATTGCTGCCGTCAAATATGTAGAATCCCCTCCCACCCTCGCCGGCTGAGGGAAGGGAGGGAAATTAGGACCCTCTATAATCTATGAAGACATGCGGAAAATAAGTACCTATGTTAATAGGATCCGCTTCAGCTATGGCAGGAGTGATAGGTTGTGGGTCACAGAGAATTAGTATCTAATTAACACATAACATCAATACATAAAATAGTAAAAATGTAATCTAGATAACAAACAAAGAGCCTTCTCTTCTCATACACAAAATAGGCGCTACAGCCACTAAAATATTATGTAAAGTATAACTAACACCCAGCTTGCAGCCAAATAGTAAAATAGACAGGCAAGGAAATTCAATGAACCCCAATGTAATATGAGTGATCTATGCGTATCCCAATTGAGTGCCTCTTAAGTTCGGTTTAGATATGTCCACAAAAACTTAAAAAGTAGCACCCCTTAGCAAAAGCTGCTTAGTCAGTTACTAGAGCGTAGTTGATAGTCCTATACTCAAGGCCGGGTATCATACCGGGGCTCACCCAATGCCTTTTCTGGAGGCAGTCTCCTTTAATAGACCTCCATGGGCAATGTCTGCACTATTGGGCTTGTCTAACCCCATCCAATGTGGAACAATGCAGGCACTCGGGATCCTGGGCTTCGTAGCCTCCTCTGCTAAGCGCACAACACCAGCCTCTGAATGTCTCATACCCAAGCCTCGGAGGTCGGCCGCACCCTCCCTATCCTGGGGCAAGCACAAGAGTCACAAACCCCCATCTCTCTCAGTATATGGGCTAGGAGAAGGCAAGTGATGGAGCTCTGTGTCCAGGTGTTTCAGAGGTTCTTTACTGCATACTTGAGCTGTGCCGTTGTCTGGATGCAGGCTGGCTGAGAAATGTAGTGCTGCAGGGAAATCCATCTCTTCGCGGTCAGTTGGAGCGCACTTGCGAGTAATATCAGAGTGAGATTCTAATGACTGCTGCGATGGCGTCACCGTTGTGGTTACTTTCCAGCAGATCAGTCACATAGTCCTCCATTTTAGCTTCAAATCGTAGGAGTAGCGTCATTATAATATGACATCGCTCCTCCATGTTAGAAGTCAGTTACCCTAAAATTGACAGTAGTCTGATAAACATTATATTACCCCACATACGGGGGGAAGCTTGATTTCTTGGCACTAGGCCGCCTCTTAAGATTATGAAGGTCCGGAACTGGGCTGAACAAACATATATCATATAATATGAATATCAGTCTTTTCAGAATAGCTTCCACCGTCTGATGATGAAGTGTATTTTATACAAAACTGGATAATTGTCTTAAAAAAATAGCCAGACAGGGAGGTCACGCTGAGAGCTTCAGAAAAAGTGATCTGTCATGGCTGCCGTCCGGACACGCCCCATTAGGATGCTTTTTACCACAATGTTTTATGCATGATTAAGGGAAGGTGTTCCCGAAACGTCGCTGTGTTTGCTGTGCTTAAATAAAATCATTTGACTTCACCCATTGCTGACACATCCTTTGGATTCTACTTAAAGGGACACTGAACCCAAATTTTTTCTTTCATGAATCAGATAGAGCATGCAATTTTAAGCAACTTTTTAATTTACTTCTATTATCAATTTTTCTTTGTTCTCTTGCTATCTTTATTTGAAAAAGACGGCATCTAAGCTAAGGAGCCAGCAAATGTTGGGTTCAGAACCATGGACAGCACTTGTTTATTGGTGCTGTCCAATCAGCAAGGACAACCCAGGTTGTTCACAAAAAATGGGTTGGCATCTAAACTTACATTCTTGCTTTTCAAATAAATATACCAAGAGAATGAAGAAAATTTGATAATACGAGTAAATTAGAAAGTTGTTTAAAATTGCATGCTCTATCTGAATCACGAAAGAAAAAATTTGGGTTCAGTGTCTCTTTAATTTTATTGGTAGGGTTTGGTGGTACCCCTATGTGGCGTGCAAGTGACCCAGGTGCTGGCTGATATTGTTTGCTTTATATTGACATTTTTTTCCCTGCAAGGGAAGGGGTAAGCAGTAGACCTGTAAACAAAGGGTATTACTGAAAATCCTGTGTTTATTTATTTTATTGACATAGTACTGTGCTCAGTATTTATAAAGGGCTTAAAGCAGCATATATAAAGGGACACTGGGAGAGGCAGCTTAACGGTTTTTATTTGGAAAGATCAAATAATCAGTATGGCTGTATATTTATGTTGTGCTTAGGGGACCACATGGCTTTATTGCTAACCGCTTCCCATACGGTTGTACAGTCTAATGCGAACGTCGTCCATGATGGACGGGGCCTATTTCTTTCATGTAATTAGCAAGAGTCCATGAGCTAGTGACGTATGGGATATACATTCCTACCAGGAGGGGCAAAGTTTCCCAAACCTTAAAATGCCTATAAATACACCCCTCACCACACCCACAATTCAGTTTTTACAAACTTTGCCTCCCATGGAGGTGGTGAAGTAAGTTTGTGCTAGATTCTACGTTGATATGCGCTTCGCAGTAGGCTTGAGCCCGGTTTTCCTCTCAGAGTGCAGTGAATGTGAGAGGGATGTGAAGAGAGTATTGCCTATTTGAATTCAATGGTCTCCTTCTACGGGATCTATTTCATAGGTTCTCTGTTATCGGTCGTAGAGATTCATCTCTTACCTCCCTTTTCAGATCGACGATATACTCTTATATATAGCATTACCTCTACTGATTATCGTTTCAGTACTGGTTTGGCTTTCTACTACATATAGATGAGTGTCCTGGGGTAAGTAAGTCTTATTTTCTGTGACACTCTAAGCTATGGTTGGGCACTTAGTTCTAAATATATGTGTTTAAACATTTATTTGCCTTGATTCAGGATGTTCAATATTCCTTATTTCAGACAGTCAGTTTCATTATTTGGGATAATGCATTTGAATAATAAAAAATTTTCTTACCTTAAATTTTACTTTTTCCCGTGGGCTGTTAGGCTCGCGGGGGCTGAAAATGCTTCTTTTTATTGCGTCATTCTTGGCTCGGATTTTTTTTTGGCGCAAAATCGCCGGATGTGGCGTCATTCTTGGCGCCAAAAGCATTTAGGCGCCTAATAATGTGGGCGTCTTTTTTGGCGCTAAAAAATATGGGCGTCATTATTGTCTCCACATTATTTAAGTCTCATTGTTTATTTGCTTTCTGGTTGCTAGAAGCTTGTTCATTGGCATTTTTTCCCATTCCTGAAACTGTCATTTAAGGAATTTGATAGATTTTGCTTTATATGTTGTTTTTTCTATTACATATTGCAAGATGTCTCAGATTGACCCTGGATCAGAAGCTACTTCTGGAAAAACGCTTGACTGAGTTCAGTCCTACCAAAGCTAAGTTCATTTATTTTAAATGTTATGAATGTTTATCTTTAGCTATGGTTTGTAATAGGTTATCATGATAAACTTTTACATGCAGAATCCATTAGTATTTATGCTTTATATATTGCCATTCTTTTTACATCTTATGTACAAGAAATATTTAGAAGATTTTTTAAGAAATATTTTTCTGATTCTATTTTAAAGGCTTTGTCTGACTTTGTGCCTTCTAATAAAATTTTTAGGTCTTTTTCAACTTCTTTTTTAATTATTGAAGTTTCAAATGACCAACAACATACTGATTTATCCTTCTCTGATGATGTTTTTTCTCATTCAGAATTTTCTTCATCAGATATTGACACTAACAAATCTACTTTTCTTTCATGTAATTAGCAAGAGTCCATGAGCTAGTGACGTATGGGATATACATTCCTACCAGGAGGGGCAAAGTTTCCCAAACCTTAAAATGCCTATAAATACACCCCTCACCACACCCACAATTCAGTTTTACAAACTTTGCCTCCTATGGAGGTGGTGAAGTAAGTTTGTGCTAGATTCTACGTTGATATGCGCTCCGCAGCAGGTTGGAGCCCGGTTTTCCTCTCAGCGTGCAGTGAATGTCAGAGGGATGTGAGGAGAGTATTGCCAATTTTGAATGCAGTGATCTCCTTCTACGGGGTCTATTTCATAGGTTCTCTGTTATCGGTCGTAGAGATTCATCTCTTACCTCCCTTTTCAGATCGACGATATACTCTTATATATATACCATTACCTCTGCTGATTTTCGTTTCAGTACTGGTTTGGCTTTCTACAAACATGTAGATGAGTGTCCTGGGGTAAGTAAGTCTTATTTTCTGTGACACTCTAAGCTATGGTTGGGCACTTTGTTTATAAAGTTCTAAATATATGTATTCAAACATTTATTTGCCTTGACTCAGGATGTTCAACATTCCTTATTTCTTTCATGTAATTAGCAAGAGTCCATGAGCTAGTGACGTATGGGATATACATTCCTACCAGGAGGGGCAAAGTTTCCCAAACCTCAAAATGCCTATAAATACACCCCTCACCACACCCACAATTCAGTTTTTCAAACTTTGCCTCCGATGGAGGTGGTGAAGTAAGTTTGTGCTAGATTCTACGTTGATATGCGCTCCGCAGCAAGTTGGAGCCCGGTTTTCCTCTAAGCGTGCAGTGAATGTCAGAGGGATGTGAGGAGAGTATTGCCTATTTGAATGCAGTGATCTCCTTCTACGGGGTCTATTTCATAGGTTCTCTGTTATCGGTCGTAGAGATTCATCTCTTACCTCCCTTTTCAGATCGACGATATACTCTTATATATATACCATTACCTCTGCTGATTCTCATTTCAGTACTGGTTTGGCTTTCTACAAACATGTAGATGAGTGTCCTGGGGTAAGTAAATCTTATTTTCTGTGACACTCTAAGCTATGGTTGGGCACTTTGTTTATAAAGTTCTAAATATATGTATTCAAACATTTATTTGCCTTGACTCAGAATGTTCAACATTCCTTATTTTTCAGACAGTCAGTTTCATATTTGGGATAATGCACTTCAATTAATCATTTTTTTCTTACCTTCAAAAATTTGACTCTTTTTTCCCTGTGGGCTGTTAGGCTCGCGGGGGCTGAAAATGCTTCATTTTATTGCGTCATTCTTGGCGCCAAAAATGTTGGCGTTCCGGATGTGGCGTCATTTTTGGCGCCAAAAGCATTTAGGCGCCAAATAATGTGGGCGTCTGATTTGGCGCTAAAAAATATGGGCGTCGCTTCTGTCTCCACATTATTTCAGTCTCATTTTTTTCATTGCTTCTGGTTGCTAGAAGCTTGTTCTTTGGCATTTTTTCCCATTCCTGAAACTGTCATTTAAGGAATTTGATCAATTTTGCTTTATATGTTGTTTTTTCTCTTACATATTGCAAGATGTCTCACGTTGCATCTGAGTCAGAAGATACTTCAGGAAAATCGCTGTCTAGTGCTGGATCTACCAAAGCTAAGTGTATCTGCTGTAAACTTTTGGTAGCTATTCCTCCGGCTGTTGTTTGTATTAATTGTCATGACAAACTTGTTAATGCAGATAATATTTCCTTTCGTAAAGTACCATTGCCTGTTGCAGTTCCTTCAACATCTAAGGTGCAGAATGTTCCTGATAACATAAGAGATTTTGTTTCTGAATCCATAAAGAAGGCTATGTCTGTTATTTCTCCTTCTAGTAAACGTAAAAAATCTTTTAAAACTTCTCTCCCTACAGATGAATTTTTAAATGAACATCATCATTCTGATTCTGATGACTCTTCTGGTTCAGAGGATTCTGTCTCAGAGATTGATGCTGATAAATCTTCATATTTATTTAAAATGGAATTTATTCGTTCTTTACTTAAAGAAGTACTAATTGCTTTAGAAATAGAGGATTCTGGTCCTCTTGATACTAATTCTAAACGTTTAGATAAGGTATTTAAATCTCCTGTGGTTATTCCAGAAGTTTTTCCTGTTCCTAATGCTATTTCTGCAGTAATTTTCAAAGAATGGGATAAATTGGGTAATTCATTTACTCCTTCTAAACGTTTTAAGCAATTATATCCTGTGCCGTCTGACAGATTAGAATTTTGGGACAAAATCCCTAAAGTTGATGGGGCTATTTCTACCCTTGCTAAACGTACTACTATTCCTACGTCAGATGGTACTTCATTTAAGGATCCTTTAGATAGGAAAATTGAATCCTTTCTAAGAAAAGCTTATCTGTGTTCAGGTAATCTTCTTAGACCTGCTATATCATTGGCTGATGTTGCTGCAGCTTCAACTTTTTGGTTGGAAACTTTAGCGCAACAAGTAACAGATCATGATTCTCATGATATTATTATTCTTCTTCAGCATGCTAATAATTTTATCTGTGATGCCATTTTTGATATTATCAGAGTTGATGTCAGGTTTATGTCTCTAGCTATTTTAGCTAGAAGAGCTTTATGGCTTAAGACTTGGAATGCTGATATGGCTTCTAAATCAACTCTACTTTCCATTTCTTTCCAGGGTAACAAATTATTTGGTTCTCAGTTGGATTCTATTATCTCAACTGTTACTGGTGGGAAAGGAACTTTTTTACCACAGGATAAAAAATCTAAGGGTAAAAACAGGGCTAATAATCGTTTTCGTTCCTTTCGTTTCAACAAAGAACAAAAGCCTAATCCTTCATCCTCAGGAGCAGTTTCAGTTTGGAAACCATCTCCGGTCTGGAATAAATCCAAGCCTGTTAGAAAGGCAAAGCCTGCTTCTAAGTCCACATGAAGGTGCGGCCCTCATTCCAGCTCAGCTGGTAGGGGGCAGGTTACGTTTTTTCAAAGAAATTTGGATCAATTCTGTTCACAATCTTTGGATTCAGAACATTGTTTCAGAAGGGTACAGAATTGGTTTCAAGATGAGACCTCCTGCAAAGAGATTTTTTCTTTCCCGTGTCCCAGTAAATCCAGTGAAAGCTCAAGCATTTCTGAATTGTGTTTCAGATCTAGAGTTGGCTGGAGTAATTATGCCAGTTCCAGTTCCGGAACAGGGGATGGGGTTTTATTCAAATCTCTTCATTGTACCAAAGAAGGAGAATTCCTTCAGACCAGTTCTGGATCTAAAAATATTGAATCGTTATGTAAGGATACCAACGTTCAAGATGGTAACTGTAAGGACTATCTTGCCTTTTGTTCAGCAAGGGCATTATATGTCCACAATAGATTTACAGGATGCATATCTGCATATTCCGATTCATCAAGATCATTATCAGTTCCTGAGATTCTCTTTTCTGGACAAGCATTACCAGTTTGTGGCTCTGCCGTTTGGCCTAGCTACAGCTCCAAGAATTTTTACAAAGGTTCTCGGTGCCCTTCTGTCTGTAATCAGAGAACAGGGTATTATGGTATTTCCTTATTTGGACGATATCTTGGTACTTACATTTAGCAGAATCTCATACGAATCGACTTGTGTTGTTTCTTCAAGATCATGGTTGGAGGATCAATTTACCAAAAAGTTCATTGATTCCTCAGACAAGGGTAACTTTTCTGGGTTTCCAGATAGATTCAGTGTCCATGACTCTGTCTTTAATAGACAAGAGACGTCTAAAATTGATTTCAGCTTGTCGAAACCTTCGGTCACAATCATTCCCTTCGGTAGCCTTATGCATGGAAATTCTAGGTCTTATGACTGCTGCATCGGACGCGATCCCCTTTGCTCGTTTTCACATGCGACCTCTTCAGCTCTGTATGCTGAATCAATGGTGCAAGGATTACACAAAGATATCTCAATTAATATCTTTAAAACCGATTGTTCGACACTCTCTAACGTGGTGGACAGATCACCATCGTTTAATTCAGGGGGCTTCTTTTGTGCTTCCGACCTGGACTGTAATTTCAACAGATGCAAGTCTCACAGGTTGGGGAGCTGTGTGGGGATCTCTGACGGCACAAGGAGTTTGGGAATCTCAGGAGGTGAGATTACCGATCAATATTTTGGAACTCCGTGCAATTTTCAGAGCTCTTCAGTTTTGGCCTCTTCTGAAGAGAGAATCGTTCATTTGTTTTCAGACAGACAATGTCACAACTGTGGCATACATCAATCATCAAGGAGGGACTCACAGTCCTCTGGCTATGAAAGAAGTATCTCGAATTTTGGTTTGGGCGGAATCCAGCTCCTGTCTAATCTCTGCGGTTCATATCCCAGGTATAGACAATTGGGAAGCGGATTATCTCAGTCGCCAAACGTTGAATCCGGGCGAATGGTCTCTTCACCCAGAGGTATTTCTTCAGATTGTTCAAATGTGGGAACTTCCAGAAATAGATCTGATGGCGTCTCATCTAAACAAGAAACGTCCCAGGTATCTGTCCAGATCCCGGGATCCTCAGGCGGAGGCAGTGGATGCATTATCACTTCCTTGGAAGTATCATCCTGCTTATATCTTTCCGCCTCTAGTTCTTCTTCCAAGAGTAATCTCCAAGATTCTGAAGGAATGCTCGTTTGTTCTGCTGGTAGCTCCGGCATGGCCTCACAGGTTTTGGTATGCGGATCTTGTCCGGATGGCCTCTTGCCAACCGTGGACTCTTCCGTTAAGACCAGACCTTCTGTCTCAAGGTCCTTTTTTCCATCAGGATCTCAAATCCTTAAATTTAAAGGTATGGAGATTGAACGCTTGATTCTTGGTCAAAGAGGTTTCTCTGACTCTGTGATTAATACTATGTTACAGGCTCGTAAATCTGTATCTAGAGAGATATATTATAGAGTCTGGAAGACTTATATTTCTTGGTGTCTTTCTCATCATTTTTCTTGGCATTCTTTTAGAATACCGAGAATTTTACAGTTTCTTCAGGATGGTGTAGATAAGGGTTTGTCCGCAAGTTCCTTGAAAGGTCAAATCTCTGCTCTTTCTGTTCTTTTTCACAGAAAGATTGCTATTCTTCCTGATATTCATTGTTTTGTACAAGCTTTGGTTCGTATAAAACCTGTCATTAAGTCAATTTCTCCTCCTTGGAGTTTGAATTTGGTTCTGGGAGCTCTTCAAGCTCCTCCGTTTGAACCTATGCATTCATTGGACATTAAATTACTTTCTTGGAAAGTTTTGTTCCTTTTGGCCATCTCTTCTGCCAGAAGAGTTTCTGAATTA
The DNA here is from genome assembly GCF_027579735.1 of Bombina bombina. Taxonomy (NCBI): domain Eukaryota; kingdom Metazoa; phylum Chordata; class Amphibia; order Anura; family Bombinatoridae; genus Bombina; species Bombina bombina. The sequence goes on along the minus strand of NC_069502.1, from coordinate 303,348,737 downwards.
TCTGCTCTTTCTTGTGAGTCTCCTTTTCTGATTTTTCATCAGGATAAGGCGGTGTTGCGAACTTCTTTTGAATTTTTACCTAAAGTTGTGAATTCCAACAACATTAGTAGAGAAATTGTGGTTCCTTCATTATGTCCTAATCCTAAGAATTCTAAGGAGAAATCGTTGCATTCTTTGGATGTTGTTAGAGCTTTGAAATATTATGTTGAAGCTACTAAGTCTTTCCGAAAGACTTCTAGTCTATTTGTTATTTCTTCCGGTGCTAGAAAAGGCCAGAAAGCTTCTGCCATTTCTTTGGCATCTTGGTTGAAATCTTTAATTCATCTTGCCTATGTTGAGTCGGGTAAAACTCCGCCTCAGAGGATTACAGCTCATTCTACTAGGTCAGTTTCTACTTCCTGGGCGTTTAGGAATGAAGCTTCGGTTGATCAGATTTGCAAAGCAGCAACTTGGTCCTCTTTGCATACTTTTACTAAATTCTACCATTTTGATGTATTTTCTTCTTCTGAAGCAGTTTTTGGTAGAAAAGTACTTCAGGCAGCGGTTTCAGTTTGAATCTTCTGCTTATGTTTTTCATTAAACTTTATTTTGGGTGTGGATTATTTTCAGCAGGAATTGGCTGTCTTTATTTTATCCCTCCCTCTCTAGTGACTCTTGTGTGGAAAGATCCACATCTTGGGTAATCATTATCCCATACGTCACTAGCTCATGGACTCTTGCTAATTACATGAAAGAAAACATAATTTATGTAAGAACTTACCTGATAAATTCATTTCTTTCATAATAGCAAGAGTCCATGAGGCCCGCCCTTTTTTTGTGGTGGTTATGATTTTGTATAAAGCACAATTATTCCAATTCCTTATTTTATATGCTTTCACACTTTTTTATCACCCCACTTCTTGGCTATTCGTTAAACTGAATTGTGGGTGTGGTGAGGGGTGTATTTATAGGCATTTTGAGGTTTGGGAAACTTTGCCCCTCCTGGTAGGAATGTATATCCCATACGTCACTAGCTCATGGACTCTTGCTAATATGAAAGAAATGAATTTATCAGGTAAGTTCTTACATAAATTATGTTTTTCAGACAGTCAGTTTCATATTTGGGATGATGCACTTGAATCAATTATTTTTCTTACTTTAAAAATTTGACTTTTCTTTCAATCCAAAGATTGTGAACAGATTTGATCCAAATGTTTTTGAAAAAACGTAACCTGCCCCCTACCAGCTGAGCTGGAATGAGGGCCGCACCTTCATGTGGACTTAGAAGCTGGCTTTGCTTTTCTAGAAGGCTTGGATTTATTCCAGACTGGAGATGGTTTCCAAACTGAAACTGCTCCTGAGGATGAAGGATCAGGCTTTTGTTCCTTGTTGAAACGAAAGGAACGAAAACGATTATTAGCCCTGTTTTTACCCTTAGATTTTTTATCCTGTGGTAAAAAGTTCCTTTCCCACCAGTAACAGTTGAGATAATAGAATCCAACTGAGAACCAAATAATTTGTTACCCTGGAAAGAAATGGAAAGTAGAGTCGATTTAGAAGACATATCAGCATTCCAAGTTTTAAGCCATAAAGCTCTTCTAGCTAAAATAGCTAGAGACATAAACCTGACATCAACTCTGATAATATCAAAAATGGCATCACAGATAAAATTATTAGCATGTTGAAGAAGAATAATAATATTATGAGAATCATGATCTGTTACTTGTTGCGCTAAAGTTTCCAACCAAAAAGTTGAAGCTGCAGCAACATCAGCCAATGATATAGCAGGTCTAAGAAGATTACCTGAACACAGATAAGCTTTTCTTAGAAAGGATTCAATTTTCCTATCTAAAGGATCCTTAAAGGAAGTACCATCTGACGTAGGAATAGTAGTACGTTTAGCAAGGGTAGAAATAGCCCCATCAACCTTAGGGATTTTGTCCCAAAATTCTAATCTGTCAGACGGCACAGGATATAATTGCTTAAAACGTTTAGAAGGAGTAAATGAATTACTCAATTTATCCCATTCTCTGGAAATTACTTCAGAAATAGCACTAGGAACAGGAAAAACTTCTGGAATAACCACAGGAGATTTAAAGACCTTATCTAAATGTTTAGAATTAGTATCAAGAGGACCAGAATCCTCTATTTCTAAAGCAATTAGTACTTCTTTAAGTAAAGAACGAATAAATTCCATTTTAAATAAATATGAAGATTTATCAGCATCAATCTCTGAGACAGAATCCTCTGAACCAGAAGAGTCATCAGAATCAGAATGATGATGTTCATTTAAAAATTCATCTGTATAAAGAGAAGTTTTAAAAGATTTTTTATGTTTACTAGAAGGAGGAATAACAGACATAGCCTTCTTGATGGATTCAGAAACAAAATCTCTTATGGGATCAGGAACATTCTGAACATTAGATGTTGATGGAACTGCAACAGGTAATGGTACATTACTAAAGGAAATATTATCTGCATTAACAAGTTTGTCATGACAATTAATACAAACAACAGCTGGAGGAATAGCTACCAAAAGTTTACAGCAGATACACTTAGCTTTGGTAGTTCCAGCACCAGACAGCGATTTTCCTGAAGTATCTTCTGACTCAGATGCAACGTGAGACATCTTGCAATATGTAAGAGAAAAAACAACATATAAAGCAAAATTGATCAAATTCCTTAAATGACAGTTTCAGGAATGGGAAAAAATGCCAATGAACAAGCTTCTAGCAACCAGAAGCAAAGAAAAAATGAGACTTAAATAATGTGGAGACAAAAGCGACGCCCATATTTTTTAGCGCCAAATAAGACGCCCACATTATTTGACGCCTAAATGCTTTTTGGCGCCAAAAATGACGCCACGTCCGGAACGCCGACACTTTTGGCGCAAAAGAACGTCAAAAATGACGCAACTTCCGGCGACACGTATGACGCCAGAAACAGAAAAGATTTTTTGCGCCAAAAAAGTCTGCGCCAAGAATGACGCAATAAAATGAAGCATTTTCAGCCCCCAGGAGCCTAACAGCCCACAGGGAAAAAAACATAATTTATGTAAGAACTTACCTGATAAATTCATTTCTTTCATATTAGCAAGAGTCCATGAGCTAGTGACGTATGGGATATACATTCCTACCAGGAGGGGCAAAGTTTCCCAAACCTTAAAATGCCCATAAATACACCCCTCACCACACCCACAATTCAGTTTTACAATCTTTGCCTCCTATGGAGGTGGTGAAGTAAGTTTGTGCTAGATTCTACGTTGATATGCGCTCCGCAGCAGGTTGGAGCCCGGTTTTCCTCTCAGCCTGCAGTGAATGTCAGAGGGATGTGAGGAGAGTATTGCCTATTTGAATGCAATGATCTCCTTCTACGGGGTCTATTTCATAGGTTCTCTGTTATCGGTCGTAGAGATTCATCTCTTACCTCCCTTTTCAGATCGACGATATACTCTTATATATATACCATTACCTCTGCTGATTTTCGTTTCAGTACTGGTTTGGCTTTCTACAACATGTAGATGAGTGTCCTGGGGTAAGTAAGTAAGCTTATTTTCTGTGACACTCTAAGCTATGGTTAGGCACTTTTTTATAAAGTTCTAAATATATGTATTTACAAGGAATCAGTGAGGAACTGATAAAGGGGTACAAATATAGCACTCAGGAACGTGAAAAAATGTATATAGAGTAAATTTCGGAATGAAAATAAAATATAACCTTTATTAAATCATGTTAAAATCTGGGTTAACATACACTAAAAAATTCAGATTGGTTATCTACCGTATAGCCATAAGATAGTGGCTATAAAAACAACACGTCCAAATAAATATTCGTGTTGATTATAATATGGAAATGGCTAGCTATGATTACCTAGGAGGGTGATACTAAAAAATCTGCTGAGCTATTAGGCTTTCTCACCCATTATATGGGGACATGAGAATATTTAATCTAAAGTAGAAATAGATTTATGTTGTTATTTCTATCAGTTAAGTATATATAGATCACTGTGACCCCAGATATAGAATATTTCACATATGTTGGTAATTATGAGAATTATATACTATCCAATGAGTTGTTGGGTAGTAAAAAATGTATTTGATTCTCTGTTAGTCCAAACGGTTTATCTATTTACCTAATATGAATGAGGGGAGAATCTAATCCTAAAGTCAGGAAAAGCCTGACTGATTACCTTCTTAGTACCCTAAATGGTCGACTAATGTTTGGCTCAATACTTGTATAACAGTCAGTAGTCAGGAAAAGCCTGACGGATTACCTTGTTAGTACCGATGTGGTGGAGAATGGTATAATACCATCTAGTGGTCAGGAAAGGCCTGACCTATTACCTTATTAGTACCTTTAATTATGATTAAGTAGTCTGACAAAACTGACTGGATAATATATAATAGTCTTGTAGTAATTTGGGAAAAGCCCAAATGATTACCTATTTATTACCGTAAGTTATTTGAACTGTCACCATTAGAAGTAATTCTTGCTATAGTAACGTAGCTTTTATATAGCAGAGTTTCACCGCCTAGGTAGTTATAATTTCAAGTTAAACTAGTCATCTGTATAATATGGTAGTAAACCAATTATTTTTTAAAACAACAAGAGGGGAAGGGGGGATTGCCACTGACGCGTTTCGCCGTGGTGGCTGTATCAAAGGGCAGTCTCACTCTGTCCTCACGAGGTTTAAATACCCTTATCTGTGATTGGATTGGCTGTCAGTAAGGGGCTTGCTTTTTTGGGCATCATCTATTGGCTGTGCTGGTGGGTGTGTATTCATAGTGAGTTTTGATTGGTCTGTTTAGCCGTAATGATTTAACAAAATTCATGTGTTTAATGTAATTTGTATTATAAATGTATTGAGCGAATTGCTTATATTTTGTATTTCACATAAGCGCTTATGATTTTAACATACTTATTTTGCTATTAAATATCGTTATTATTCTCCATTTGGAAATCTCATCGATTTGATTGGTTATAATGCTTGTCAATAACTTTTGGTTGTTGCGTTTTTATTGGTCTAACAAATTGCCAATCATCCGTCCAGTAAAGACTTACATGTTCAGTCCGCTATTGGTTGTAAGCATTGTCATTCATCAGATACTGATTTTCCTGCGTCAATACGTCACTTGTAGCCCGGTTACTCAGTTTGGATATTACGCTATTGGCTTTCACAGATCGACTTCCATTGGCTATCGATCTTGTCAATCATGTGCTTGTATGTTTGCTCGTGAACGATCTCTGTTTCTGATTGCTGTTATGACCAATGGTTCTAGAAACTGTCAATCAATGAGGATCATTCTCTTATTGGTTCCTCATGTTACCCTCCTTTTATTATGACAGTTGCAAAATTTAAATTGCAGTTTCTAAATATGGTTTAAAGTATTTGTTAAATGTTTAAATATTTGTGACGGCGATTTTTTCTAAAGAAAAACAGGCATCGATCTATACGTTTGCACGAAAGTAATATATATCATCATGATCTTCTTCATAATAAAATTATTTTATCTTAGGTTTTCGGACTTTTGATTAAACTTGAAATGAACTTTTTATTCTAAGGTTTTGGACTTATAATTTGATGGTCTGAGTGTACATTTATTGTTCAACATTATATCTTGATGTAATGTGATATATTCTTCCATTTATTAAATATAAATTAAATATAAAGTGAATTAGTGACATAAAGATGATTTACTAAGTACCTACAGATTAGTACTCATATTAATAAAGGTGAGGTGATGGGCATTTAAAAGAAATGTGCTGCTTATATGTGATAATGTGAAAATATGAACTATGTGTTCATCTTTCATAGATAACCAGTGATTCCATCACTGAAGTGTAGTGCAAATATTTTATTAATGTGAATATTTAAAAAATAAAAAAAAAAAAATAAATATGTCCTTGTTATTATAGCGAGGCGATTATTATTCGTGTCTGTGGAATCTATAATGATCTTATATTTGAAAATTGCAATAAAAGTGCAAATTGATACATTGTGACACATGTGTGATATTTTGATTTTAGACTAGTGTAATGTTCTACAATAATAGTGATTTGTGGATGGTGATTGTAACTATATAATAGGGTTAGGGATTTTAATAATAGCTATAAACATTACGGAAGAAATATAATATTCTAATTATAATTTATTATATGAAATCTTTACATATGATTCTTAAGATCAAATGTTATTCATATACACTCAGATGTCATGACCATCATTTAAAACATAACCCATGAGTATATTATTGTATACTGGGTTTTTATTCACTATTTGTTATTAACATATGCCTATATTGACTTAATGTTTTTGTATAAGAAAATTGTCATAAGATTCCAAAAATCATATTTAAGTAATTATATAAGTATATTAGATATCATATATAATAAAGAACATATTTCAGTATGTTAGTTTGTTATTCATTTAGGTAAAAAGACATAATAGTTGTTGTTCTCATTTAGTCCATGTGGATTTACAGAATTTAGCAAATAAATCCATTTGCATTCTGTTTGTAATAATGCATCCTCCAGATCTCCGCCTCTGATGCCCAATGATACTTTTTGTATATGTATTCAAACATTTATTTGCCTTGACTCAGGATGTTCAACATTCCTTATTTTCAGACAGTCAGTTTCATACTTGGGATAATGCATTTGAATCAATCATTTTTTCTTACCTTAAAAAAATTTGACTTTTTCCCTGTGGGCTGTTAGGCTCGCGGGGGCTGAAAATGCTTCATTTTATTGCGTCATTCTTGGCGCGGACTTTTTTGGTGCAAATTTTTTTTTATGTTTCCGGCGTCATACGTGTCGCCGGAAGTTGCGTCATTTTTTGACGTTTTTTTGCGTCAAAAGTGTCGGCGTTTTGGATGTGGCGTCATTTTTGGCGCCAAAAGCATTTAGGCGCCAAATAATGTGGGCGTCTTTTTTGGCGCTAAAAAATATGGGCGTCATTTTTTGTCTCCACATTATTTAAGTCTCATTATTTATTGCTTCTGGTTGCTAGAAGCTTGTTCACTGGCATTTTTTTCCCATTCCTGAAACTGTCATTTAAGGAATTTGATCAATTTTGCTTTATATGTTGTTTTTTCTATTACATATTTCAAGATGTTCCACGTTGCAACTGAGTCAGAAGATACTTCAGGAAAATCGCTGCCCGGTGCTGGAGCTACCAAGCTATTTGTTCAAGATGGAATTTATTCGTTCTTTACTTAAAGAAGTATTAATTGCATTAGAAATAGAGGATTCTGGTCCTCTTGATACTAAATCTAAACGTTTAAATAAGGTTTTTAAATCTCCTGTAGTTATTCCAGAAGTGTTTTCTCTCCCTGATGCTATTTCTGAAGTAATTTCCAGGGAATGGAATAATTTGGGTAATTCATTTACTCCTTCTAAAATGTTTAAGCAATTATATCCTGTGCCATCTGACAGATTAGAGTTTTTTGGGACAAAATCCCTAAGGTTAATGGGGCTGTCTCTACTCCTGCTAACGTACTACTATTCCTATGGCAGATAGTACTTCATTTTAAGGATCCTTTAGATGGGAAAATTGAATCCTTTCTAAGAAAAGCTTACTTATGTTCAGGTAATCTTCTTAGACCTGCTATATTTTTAGCGGATGTTGCTGCAGCTTCAACTTTTTGGTTAGAAGCTTTAGCGCAACAAGTAACAGATCATAATTTTATAGCATTATTATTATTCTATAACATGCTAATAATTTTATTTGTGATACCATCTTTTGATATCATTAGAGTTGATGTCAGGTATATGTCTCTAGCTATTTTAGCTAGAAAAGCTTTATGGCTTAAAACTTGGAATACTGATATGTCTTCTAAGTCAACTTTGCTTTCCCTTTCTTTCCAGGGTAATAAATTATTCGGTTCTCAGTTGGATTCTATTATCTCAACTGTTACTGGAGGGAAGGGAACTTTTTTACCAAAGGATAAAAAATCTAAGGTAAATTTAGGTCTAATAATCGTTTTCGTTCCTTTCTTCACAAGGAACAAAAGCCTGATCCTTCATCCTCAGGAGCGGTATCAGTTTGGAAACCATTTCCAGTTTGGAATATATCCAAGCCTTATAGAAACCTAAAGCCAGCTCCTAAGTACCCATGAAGGTGCGGCCCTCATTCCAGCTCAGCTGGTATGGGGCAGTTTACGTTTTCTTCAAAGAAATTTGGATCAATTCCGTTCACAATCTCTGGTTTCAGAACATTGTTTCAGAAAGGTACAGAATTGGCTTCAAGTTAAGGCCTCCTGCAAAGAGATTTTTTTCTTTCCCGTGTCCCAGTAAACACAGCAAAGGCTCAGCATTTCTGAAATGTGTTTCAGATCTAGAGTTGGCTGGAGTAATTATGCCAGTTCCAGTTCTGGAATAGGGGCTGGGGTTTTATTCTATCTCTTCATTGTACCAAAGAAGGTCAATTCCTTCAGACCAGTTCCGGATCTATCAATATTGAATCGTTATGTAAGGATACCAACATTCAAGATGGTAACTGTAGGACTATCCTGCCTCTTGTTTAGCAAGGGCATTATATGTCTATAATAGATTTACAGGATGCATATCTGCATATTCCGATTCATCCAGATCACTTTTAGTTTCTGAGATTCTCTTTTTAGACAAGCATTACCAGTTTTGTGGCTCTACCGTTTGGCCTAGCATCAGCTCCAAGAATTTTTTCAAAGGTTCTCAGTGCCCTTCTGTCTGTAATCAGAAAACAGGGTTTTGGTATTTCCTTATTTGGACGATATCTTGGTACTTGCTCAGTCTTCACATTTTCGCAGAATCTCATACGACTCGACTTGTGTTGTTTCTTCAAGATCATGGTTGGAGGATCAATTTACCAAAAAGTTAATTGATTCCTCAGACAAGGGTAACCTTTTTAGGTTTCCAGATAGATTCAGTGTCTATGACTCTGTCCTTGTCAGACAAGAGAAGTTTAACATTGATATCAGCTTGTCAAAACCTTCAGTCACAATCATTCCCTTTGGTAGCCTTATGCATGGAAATTTTAGGTCTTAGGACTGCCGCATCGGATGCGATCTCCTTTGCTTGTTTTCACATGCGACCTCTTCAGCTCTGTATGCTGAACCAATGGTGCAGGGATTACACAAAGATATCTCAATTAATATCTTTAAACCGATTATACGACACTCTCTGACGTGGTGGACAGATCACCATCGTTTAGTTCAGGGGGCTTCTTTGTTCTTCCGACCTGGACTATAATCTCAACAGATGCAAGTCTTACAGGTTGGGGAGCTGTGTGGGGGTCTCTGATGGCACAAGGGGTTTGGGAATCTCAGGAGGTGAGATTACCGATCAATATTTGGAACTCCGTGCAATTTTCAGAGCTCTTCAGTCTTGGCCTCTTCTGAAGAGAGAGTTGTTCATTTGTTTTCAGATAGTCAATGTCACAACTGTGGCATACATCAATCATCAAGGAGGGACTCACAGTCCTCTGGCTATGAAAGAAGTATCTCGAATTTTGGTTTGGGCGGAATCCAGCTCCTGTCTAATCTCTGCGGTTCATATCCCAGGTATAGACAATTGGGAAGCGGATTATCTCAGTCGCCAAACGTTGCATCCGGGTGAATGGTCTATTCACCCAGAGGTATTTCTTCAGATTGTTCAAATGTGGGAACTCCCAGAAATAGATCTGATGGCTTCTCATCTAAACAAGAAACTTCCCTGGTATCTGTCCAGATCCCGGGATCCTCGGGCGGAGGCAGTGGATGCATTATCACTTCCTTGGAAGTATCATCCTGCCTATATCTTTCCGCCTCTAGTTATTCTTCCAAAAGTATTCTCCAAGATTCTACAGGAATGCTCGTTTGTCCTGCTGGTAGCTCCAGCATGGCCTCACAGGTTTTGGTATGCGGATCTTGTCCGGATGGCCTCTTGCCAGCTGTGGACTCTTCCGTTAAGACCAGACTTTCTGTCGCAAGGTCCTTTCTTCCATCAGGTTCTCAAATCCTTAAATTTTAAGGTATGGAGTTTGAACGCTTGATTCTTGGTCAAAGAGGTTTCTCTGACTCTGTGATTAATACTATGTGACAGGCTCGTAAATCTGTATCTAGAGAGATATATTATAGAGTCTGGAAGACATATTTCTTAGTGTCTTTCTCATCATTTTTCTTGGCATTCTTTTTGAATACCGAGAATTTTACAGTTTCTTCAGGATGGTTTAGATAACGGTTTGTCCGCAAGTTCCTTGAATGGACAAATCTCTGCTCTTTCTGTTCTTTTTCACAGAAAGTTTGCTAATCTTCCTGATATTCATTGTTTTGTACAAGCTTTGGTTCGTATAAAACCTGTCTTTAAGTCAATTTCTCCTCCTTGGAGTTTGAATTTGGTTCTGGGGGCTCTTCAAGCTCCTCCTTTTGAACCCATGTATTCTTTGGTCATTAAATTACTTTCTTGGAAAGTTTTGTTTCTTTTGGCCATCTCGTCTACCAGAAGAGTCTCTGAATTATCTGCTCTTTCTTGTGAGTCTCCTTTTCTGATTTTTCATCAGGATAAGGCGGTGCTGCAAACTTCTTTTGAATTTTTTACCTAAGGTTGTGAATTCTAACAACATTAGTAGTGAAATTGTGGTTCCTTCATTGTGTCCTAATCCTATGAATTCTAAGGAGAAATCATTGCATTCTTGGATGCTGTTAGAGCTTTGTATTATTATGTTGAAGCTACTAAGTCTTTCCGAAAGACTTCTAGTCTATTTGTCACCTTTTCCGGTTCTAGAAAAGGCCAGAAAGCTTCTGCCATTTCTTTGGCATCTTGGTTGAAATCTTTATTTCATCATGCCTATGTCGAGTCGGGTAAAATTCCGCCTCGAAGGATTACAGCTCATTCTACTAGGTCAGTTTCTACTTCCTGGGTGTTTAGGAATGAAGCTTCGGTTGATCAGATTTGCAAAGCAGCAACTTGGTCCTCTTTGCATACTTTTACTAAATTCTACCATTTTGATGTGTTTTCTTCTTCTGAAGCAGTTTTTGGTAGAAAAGTACTTCAGGCAGTGGTTTCAGTTTGAATCTTCTGTTTATGTTTTTCATTAAACTTTATTTTGGGTGTGGATTATTTTCAGCAGGAATTGGCTGTCTTTATTTTATCCCTCCTTCTCTAGTGACTCTTGCGTGGAAAGATCCACATCTTGGGTAGTCATTATCCCATACGTCACTAGCTCATGGACTCTTGCTAATTATATGAAAGAAAACATAATTTATGTAAGAACTTACCTGATAAATTAATTTCTTTCATATTAGCAAGAGTCCATGAGGCCCGCCCTTTTTTGTGGTGGTTATAATTTTTTTGTATAAAGCACAATTATTCCAATTCCTTATTTTATATGCTTTCGCACTTTTTTCTTATCACCCCACTTCTTGGCTATTCGTTAAACTGAATTGTGGGTGTGGTGAGGGGTGTATTTATGGGCATTTTAAGGTTTGGGAAACTTTGCCCCTCCTGGTAGGAATGTATATCCCATACGTCACTAGCTCATGGACTCTTGCTAATATGAAAGAAATGAATTTATCAGGTAAGTTCTTACATAAATTATGTTTTTTTCCCTGTGGGCTGTTAGGCTCGCGGGGGCTGAAAATGCTTAATTTTATTGCGTCATTCTTGGCACGGACTTTTTTGGCGCAAAAAATCTTTTCTGTTTCCGGCGTCATACGTGTCGCCGGAAGTTGCGTCATTTTTGACGTTCTTTTGCGCCAAAAATGTCGGCGTTCCGGACGTGGCGTCATTTTTGGCGCCAAAAAGCATTTAGGCGTCAAATAATGTGGGCGTCTTATTTGGCGCTAAAAAATATGGGCGTCGCTTTTGTCTCCACATTATTTAAGTCTCATTTTTTCTTTGCTTCTGGTTGCTAGAAGCTTGTTCATTGGCATTTTTTCCCATTCCTGAAACTGTCATTTAAGGAATTTGATCAATTTTGCTTTATATGTTGTTTTTTCTCTTACATATTGCAAGATGTCTCACGTTGCATCTGAGTCAGAAGATACTTCAGGAAAATCGCTGTCTGGTGCTGGAACTACCAAAGCTAAGTGTATCTGCTGTAAACTTTTGGTAGTTATTCATCCAGCTGTTGTTTGTATTAATTGTCATGACAAACTTGTTAATGCAGATAATATTTCCTTTAGTAATGTACCATTACCTGTTGCAGTTCCATCAACATCTAATGTTCAGAATGTTCCTGATCACATAAGAGATTTTGTTTCTGAATCCATCAAGAAGGCTATGTCTGTTATTCCTCCTTCTAGTAAACATAAAAAATCTTTTAAAACTTCTCTTTATACAGATGAATTTTTAAATGAACATCATCATTCTGATTCTGATGACTCTTCTGGTTCAGAGGATTCTGTCTCAGAGATTGATGCTGATAAATCTTCATATTTATTTAAAATGGAATTTATTCGTTCTTTACTTAAAGAAGTACTAATTGCTTTAGAAATTGAGGATTCTGGTCCTCTTGATACTAATTCTAAACGTTTAGATAAGGTCTTTAAATCTCCTGTGGTTATTCCAGAAGTTTTTCCTGTTCTTAGTGCTATTTCTGAAGTAATTTCCAGAGAATGGGATAAATTGGGTAATTCATTTAATCCTTCTAAACGTTTTAAGCAATTATATCCTGTGCCGTCTGACAGATTAGAATTTTGGGACAAAATCCCTAAGGTTGATGGGGCTATTTCTACCCTTGCTAAACGTACTACTATTCCTACGTCAGATGGTACTTCCTTTAAGGATCCTTTAGATAGGAAAATTGAATCCTTTCTAAGAAAAGCTTATCTGTGTTCAGATAATCTTCTTAGACCTGCTATATCATTGGCTGATGTTGCTGCAGCTTCAACTTTTTGGTTGGAAACTTTAGCGCAACAAGTAACAGATCATGATTCTCATAATATTATTATTCTTCTTCAACATGCTAATAATTTTATCTGTGATGCCATTTTTGATATTATCAGAGTTGATGTCAGGTTTATGTTTCTAGCTATTTTAGCTAGAAGAGCTTTATGGCTTAAAACTTGGAATGCTGATTTGTCTTCTAAATCGACTCTACTTTCCATTTCTTTCCAGGGTAACAAATTATTTGGTTCTCAGTTGGATTCTATTATCTCAACTGTTACTGGTGGGAAAGGAACTTTTTTACCACAGGATAAAAAATCTAAGGGTAAAAACATGGCTAATAATCGTTTTCGTTCCTTTCGTTTCAACAAGGAACAAAAGCCTGATCCTTCATCCTCAGGAGCAGTTTCAGTTTGGAAACCATCTCCAGTCTGGAATAAATCCAAGCCTTCTAGAAAAGCAAAGCCAGCTTCTAAGTCCACATGAAGGTGCGGCCCTCATTCCAGCTCAGCTGGTAGGGGGCAGGTTACGTTTTTTTCAAAAACATTTGGATCAAATCTGTTCACAATCTTTAGATTCAGAACATTGTTTCAGAAGGGTACAGAATTGGTTTCAAGATAAGACCTCCTGTAAAGAGATTTTTTCTTTCCCGTGTCCCAGTAAATCCAGTGAAAGCTCAAGCATTTCTGAAATGTGTTTCAGATCTAGAGTTGGCTGGAGTAATTATGCCAGTTCCAGTTCTGGAACAGGGACTGGGGTTTTATTCGAATCTCTTCATTGTACCAAAGAAGGAGAATTCCTTCAGACCTGTTCTGGATCTAAAAATATTGAATCGTTATGTAATGATACCAACGTTCAAAATGGTAACTGTAAGGACTATCTTGCCTTTTGTTCAACAAGGGCATTATATGTCCACAATAGATTTACAGGATGCATATCTGCATATTCCGATTCATCCAGATCATTATCAGTTCCTGAGATTCTCTTTTCTGGACAAGCATTACCAGTTTGTGGCTCTGCCGTTTGGCCTAGCTACAGCTCCAAGAATTTTTACAAAGGTTCTCGGTGCCCTTCTGTCTGTAATCAGAGAACAGGGTATTGTGGTATTTCCTTATTTGGACGATATCTTGGTACTTGCTCAGTCTTTACATTTAGCAGAATCTCATACGAATCGACTTGTGTTGTTTCTTCAAGATCATGGTTGGAGGATCAATTCACTAAAAAGTTAATTGACTCCTCAGACAAGGGTAACCTTTCTGGGTTTACAGATAGATTCAGTGTCCATGACTCTGTCTTTGACAGACAAGAGACGTCTAAAATTGATTTCAGCTTGTCGAAACCTTCAGTCACAATCATTCCCTTCGGTAGCCTTATGCATGGAAATTCTAGGTCTTATGACTGCTGCATCGGACGCGATCCCCTTTGCTCGTTTTCACATGCGACCTCTTCAGCTCTGTATGCTGAATCAATGGTGCAGGGATTACACAAAGATATCTCAATTAATATCTTTAAAACCGATTGTACGACATTCTCTAACGTGGTGGACAGATCACCATCGTTTAATTCAGGGGGCTTCTTTTGTTCTTCCGACCTGGACTGTAATTTCAATAGATGCAAGTCTTACAGGTTGGGGAGCTGTGTGGGGATCTCTGACGGCACAAGGAGTTTGGGAATCTCAGGAGGTGAGATTACCGATCAATATTTTGGAACTCCGTGCAATTTTCAGAGCTCTTCAGTCTTGGCCTCTTCTGAAGAGAGAATCGTTCATTTGTTTTCAGACAGACAATGTCACAACTGTGGCATACATCAATCATCAAGGAGGGACTCACAGTCCTCTGGCTATGAAAGAAGTATCTTGAATTCTGGTTTGGGCGTAATCCAGCTCCTGTCTAATCTCTGCGGTTCATATCCCAGGTATAGACAATTGGGAAGCGGATTATCTCAGTCGCCAAACGTTGCATCCGGGCGAATGGTCTCTTCACCCAGAGGTATTTCTTCAGATTGTTCAAATGTGGGAACTTCCAGAAATAGATCTGATGGCGTCTCATCTAAACAAGAAACTTCCCAGGTATCTGTCCAGATCCCGGGATCCTCAGGCGGAAGCAGTGGATGCATTATCACTTCCTTGGGAGTATCATCCTGCCTATATCTTTCCGCCTCTAGTTCTTCTTCCAAGAGTAATCTCCAAGATTCTGAAGGAATGCTCGTTTGTTCTGCTGGTAGCTCCGGCATGGCCTCACAGGTTTTGGTATGCGGATCTTGTCCGGATGGCCTCTTGCCATCCGTGGACTCTTCCGCTAAGACCAGACCTTCTGTCGCAAGGTCCTTTTTTCCATCAGGATCTCAAATCCTTAAATTTAAAGGTATGGAGATTGAACGCTTGATTCTTGGTCAAAGAGGTTTCTCTGACTCTTTGATTAATACTATGTTACAGGCTCGTAAATCTGTATCTAGAGAGATATATTATAGAGTCTGGAAGACTTATATTTTTTGGTGTCTTTCTCATCATTTTTCTTGGCATTCTTTAGAATTCCGAGAATTTTACAGTTTCTTCAGGATGGTTTAGATAAAGGTTTATCCGCAAGTTCTTTGAAAGGACAAATCTCTGCTCTTTCTGTTCTTTTTCACAGAAAGATTGCTAATCTTCCTGATATTCATTGTTTTGTACAAGCTTTGGTTCGTATAAAACCTGTCATTAAGTCAATTTCTCCTCCTTGGAGTTTGAATTTGGTTCTGGGGGCTCTTCAAACTCCTCCTTTTGAACCCATGCATTCATTGGACATTAAATTACTTTCTTGGAAAGTTTTGTTCCTTTTGGCGATCTCTTCTGCCAGAAGAGTCTCTGAATTATCTGCTCTTTCTTGTGAGTCTCCTTTTCTGATTTTTCATCAGGATAAGGCAGTGTTGCGAACTTCTTTTGAATTTTTACCTAAGGTTGTGAATTCCAACAACATTAGTAGAGAAATTGTGGTTCCCTCATTATGTCCTAATCCTAAGAATTCTAAGGAGAAATCGTTGCATTCTTTGGATGTTGTTAGAGCTTTGAAATATTATGTTGAAGCTACTAAGTCTTTCCGAAAGACTTCTAGTCTATTTGTTATCTTTTCCGGTTCTAGAAAAGGCCAGAAAGCTTCTGCCGTTTCTTTGGCATCTTGGTTGAAATCTTTAATTCATCATGCCTATGTCGAGTCGGGTAAAACTCCGCCTCAAAGGATTACAGCTCATTCTACTAGGTCAGTTTCTACTTCCTGGGCGTTTAAGAATGAAGCTTCGGTTGATCAGATTTGCAAAGCAGCAACTTGGTCCTCTTTGCATACTTTTACTAAATTCTACTATTTTGATGTATTTTCTTCTTCTGAAGCAGTTTTTGGTAGAAAAGTACTTCAGGCAGCGGTTTCAGTTTGAATCTTCTGTTTATGTTTTTCATTAAACTTTATTTTGGGTGTGGATTATTTTCAGCAGGAATTGGCTGTCTTTATTTTATCCCTCCCTCTCTAGTGACTCTTGCGTGGAAAGATCCACATCTTGGGTAGTCATTATCCCATACGTCACTAGCTCATGGACTCTTGCTAATTACATGAAAGAAAACATAATTTATGTAAGAACTTACCTGATAAATTCATTTCTTTCATATTAGCAAGAGTCCATGAGGCCCGCCCTTTTTTTGTGGTGGTTATGATTTTTTTGTATAAAGCACAATTATTCCAATTCCTTATTTTATATGCTTTCACGTTTTTTTCTTATCACCCCACTTCTTGGCTATTCGTTAAACTGAATTGTGGGTGTGGTGAGGGGTGTATTTATAGGCATTTTAAGGTTTGGGAAACTTTGCCCCTCCTGGTAGGAATGTATATCCCATACGTCACTAGCTCATGGACTCTTGCTAATATGAAAGAAATGAATTTATCAGGTAAGTTCTTACATAAATTATGTTTTTTATTAAAGTACATTTGTTCTTTGTTGAAAAGGTGTTGATTATTTTACATTAAGATAACTAGTTCTTTTTCAAGACTAGCTAACACTTTTTCTGCTTATTTATTCTTCTGTGTTTTCAGAGGTTTTTTTCCAATTCCTTATACTAGGGAATGGAATAGGCTGAGAATTTTCTTTTATTCCTTCTTCAAAGGTTTTAAACTATACTCTTTGCCGGCAGTTTAATTCAATTTGGAGGGTTCTCCAATTTATTGGGGCTATCTCTACTCCTACTAATTATGCTATTGTTTCTATAGCAAAATAGTATTTATTTTCCTTTAGATGGTTGTATCTTATTTATGGAAAATTATTTAGTTTCAGGTACTTTTCTTGGACCTATGATTTATTTGGATGTTGCAATTGCTTTATTTTTTCTGTTTACTTTAAGTTCAAGTATCAGATTATGATTTATTTTAGCATTGTTAAAGGGACAACATTTACTAGACTAGGTGCTGTTTATTGATTATGCAAGTCCACTGTATTGTCTGGTCCTTTAACTGGACTATCATGCTAATAATTTCATTTGTGTCTTCATTTTATTGAATATTTTCGCAAATGAGGTTTATTCTATGTCTTTAGCTGTTTGAGCTAGAAGAATTTTGTGATTTCTAAAAATCCATATTTCTTTTGTTCTAAGATAATCAATTATTTGTTTTATAATTAGATTCAATTCTTAACTGTTACTCTGGGCTTCAAGATTGAGTTCTAAGACTAAAACTTTAAGCTTATACTAGTTTGGTTGTTCTTATTATGGAATGAATTCCTGAATTCTTTCCCAAGTAACATGTTTTTAATTGGAATTTTTTTCCGTTCAAAATCAGCTCCCTTAAATTGCGATGTTTGTGCCGTATTCCAGCTTGGCTGGCAAGGGGCAGGTTAAGACTTTTTTGAAATTTATTTGGTTCTATTCGGTCCAAATTTCTTTGATTTTATTCCAGTAAAGCTAACACTTTCTTTAAGTGTGTTTTGGTCCTATTTATTTTGGGTACTGTTGAAGCATGGTTGGTCACCCGTGGGGTTCAAGCGCTGCTCAGACCTGGAATCTTCTGGGGTATTTCTTCCAGTTCCATTTTTAGGAACTGGGTTTTGGAGTTCTTATTCAAACTATTCTGCCTTTTTTTGGTCAGTGATAGCATTATTTGTTTCTTTAGATACAATAAATGCATATTTTTTCTGTATTCATTCAGATTATTTTCTGAGGATGCGGAATCTCATTTGATTCACTTTGTTCTTCAGGACATAGTTAGAGGATCTTTTTTTCAAAAGCTCTTGATTCCTCTCACAAGGGTCACCTTTTTTTGGGTTTCCAGATAGTTTGTGTCACTGTCTTTGTCTCTATCAGACAAGGGACAATTTTATTGGGTTCCGTCTGTCGGTACCTTTAGTCTCTATTATTTCCTTCAGTTGCTATATATGCATAGAAGTTTTAGGTCTTATGGCTACAGCATTGGATTCAATTCCCTTTGCTCATTTTCAATAGAAAGAACCTTTGCAGTCTTTTATGCTGAATTATGGTGCAGGGATTCTAGGATTTCGCATTTTAAATCTTCAAATCCTAATATTTATCTCTCTTGATTTGGTGGTTAAGATCACCATCATTTAGTTCTACAGGTCTCTTCGTTTCTTTCAACCTGGACCATGATCTCTACAGATGTGAGTCTTTTTGGTTGGGAGGCTGTCTGAGGATCTCTGTCAGCACAAGGGGTTTGGAAATCTTAGGAGGCGAGATTACCATTTGATATTTTAGAACTCCCTGTTTTCTCAGAGTTTTTCAGTTAGTTTCTTTTTGAGGAAGAGACGTTTATTGTTTTTTCAGACAATATCACAACTATGGTGTATGTCAATCATCAGGGTAGGACTATCAGTCCTTAGGCTGTGACAGAAGTGTCTCGGATATTAGCTTAGGCTAAATCCAGCTCCTATCTAAATTCTGTGGTTTTTTTCCCAGGTATAGATATTTGGGAAGCGGATTATCTCTGTTAATCAAGCTTTACATCCGGGAGAATGGTCTCTCATACCCAGATATGTTTTTCAATTTTTCAGATGTGAGCATTTCTAGAAATAGATCTGTTGGCATCTCATCTGAATAAAGAACTTCCCAGGGGCCTATTCAGGTCCAGGGATCCTCAGGCGGAAGTAGTGTATGCATTGACATTTCTTGGAAATTATCTTTTTGCCTATTTCTTTCCGCCTCTAGTTTTTCTTCCAAAGTGATTTCCAAAATTCTTATGGAGTATTTGTTTGTTATGCTGGGGGCTCCAGCATGGCCTCTCAGGTTTTGGTATGCAGATTTCATTTGGATGGCCAGTTGCCAACCTTGAACACTTCCGTTTAAACCAGACCTTCTTTCTCAAGGCCCATTTTTTTCACCAGGATCTCAAATCATTAAATTTGAAGGGATGGAGATTGAACGCTTGGTTTCAGGCTCGTAAATCTGTCTCTAGAAAGATTTATTATTGAGTCTGGAAGACCTACTTTTCTTGGCATTCTTTTAAAATTCATAGAATTTTATTATTTTTTTCAGGTTGGTTTGGATATGGTTTTGTCTGCAGTTCTTGTTAGGACAAATCTCTATTCTTTCTGTTCTTTTTTCACAGAAAGATTGCTAATCATCCTGATATTCATTGTTTTGTTCAGGCTTTGGTCCATATCAAGCCTGTCATTAATTCAATCTCTCCTCTTTGGAGTCTCAATTTGGTGCTGAGGGCTTTACAGGCTCCTCCGTTTTGAAACTATGCATTTTCTGAACATTAAATTACTTTCTTGGAAAAGTATTGTTCCTTTTGGTTATTTCTTCTGCTAGAAGAATTTTTGAGTTATCTGCTCTTTTTTGTGAATATCTTTTTCTGATTTTTCATCAGGATAAGGCAGTGTTACTTCCTGATATTCATCATTTTTTTCAGGTTTTGATTCGTATTAAACCTGTCATTAAGCCAATTTCTCCTCCTTGGAGTCTTATTTGGGTTCTGAAGGTTTTTCAGGCTCTTCTATTTGAGCATATGCTTGCTCTGGACATTAATTACTTTCATGGATAGTATTGTTCTTTTTGGACAGCTCTTCAGCTCGAACAGCTTTTGAATTATCTGATCTTTCTAGTGAATCTCTTTTTTCTGATATTTTTCATCAGGAAAAGGTGGTTTTTGCTGTCCTCATTTCAATTCTTACCTAAAGTTGGAGATTCTTACTTTCTATGTTGAAGCTATTCAGATTTCAGATAGACTTCTAGTCTATTTTTTATCTTTTCTGGTTTTAGGAAGGTCAAAAAGCTTCTGCCATTTATTTGGCATCTTGCTTAAACTTTTTGATTCATCATGCTTATTTGGAGTCGGGTGGATTCCCGCCTCGGAGGATTACGGCTCATTCTACTAGGTAAGTTTCTACTTCCTGGGCTTTTTAAAGAATGAAGCTTATGTTGATCAGATTTGCAAAGCAATGACTTGGTTTTCTTTGCATACTTTTACTATGTTCTACCATTTTGATGTTTTCTCTTCTTTAGAAGCAGTTTTGGTAGAATGGTACTTCAGGCAGCTGTCTCAGTTTGATTCTTCTGCTTATAATTTCAGTTTTTTTCATTATAAAACTTGAAACTTTTTTGATTTGGGTAGTGGATTCATTTTTCAGCGGAATTGGCTGTCTTTATTTTTATCCCTCCCTCTCTAGTGACTCTTGCGTGGAAGTTCCACATCTTGGGTATTTATTATCCCATACGTCACTAGCTCATGGACTCTTGCTAATTACATGAAAGAAAACATAATTTATGTAAGAACTTACCTGATAAATTCATTTCTTTCATATTAGCAAGAGTCCATGAGGCCCACCCTTTTTTGTGGTGGTTATGATTTTTTTGTATAAAGCACAATTATTCCAATTCCTTATTTTTTTGATGCTTTCGCTCCTTTCTTATCACCCCACTTCTTGGCTATTCGTTAAACTGAATTGTGGGTGTGGTGAGGGGTGTATTTATAGGCATTTTAAGGTTTGGGAAACTTTGCCCCTCCTGGTAGGAATGTATATCCCATACGTCACTAGCTCATGGACTCTTGCTAATATGAAAGAAATGAATTTATCAGGTAAGTTCTTACATAAATTATGTTTTTCGCACGCTCAGACGCACAGTTTACTCTGACTGAGAAGGAAGCAGGCATTAGCTCCGGTTGGGCCTAAACTGGTCTTCTGTTAACCGGATCATTGTCGAGTCATTTTGCAGTACCCTGGGGGCAGGTAGGCGCCACAGCAGAGCTGTGGCAAGGTGCAGGGGTTATTTTTTCAAATCAAACATATTTTTTGCTATAAATATCTTTTAAAGGTTAATTTCACCCTTTGCTCTTAGGGTGCAATCATTTTTGGCACTGTTGATTATGTGTAGTTAATTATTCAGTGTTATTTAACATTTTTAGGCAGTTTGGGAAAAATTGTGCGCTTTTTTATTACTTAAAGGCGCAGTACACGTTTTTTAAAAAATTGTTTAAATCAATAAATAAAGTGTTTAACGACTATTGTGGTTATTGCTAGTCTGTTCAACATGTCTGACATTGAGGATACTAATTGCTCTATGTGTTTAGAAGCCATTGTGGAACCCCCTCTTAAGTTGTGTACCTCTTGTACTGAAAGGGCCTTACAATGTAAAAAGCATATTTTAAGTAAAGAAAGTGGGCCTAAGGATGATTCTCAGACTGAAGAGATTCAGGATATGCCATCCAATTCTCCCCAAGTGTCACAACCTTTAACGCCCACACAAGGGACGCCAAGTATCTCTAGTGCGTCTAATTCTTTTACTCTGCAGGAGATGGCTGCAGTTATGTCAACTACCCTTACGGAGGTATTATCTAAATTACCAGTGTTACAGGGTAAACACAGTAGGTCAGGTATTGATGTGAATACTGAATCCTCTAATGCTTTATTGGCTATTTCCAACGTACCCTCACAGTGCTCTGAGTTGGGGGTCAGGGAATTGCTGTCTGATGGAGAACTTTTAGATTCAGGAAAGATATTATCTCAGACAGATTCGGACATCATGTCCTTTAAATTTAAGCTGGAACACCTCCGCCTGTTACTTTGGAAGGTTTTAGCGACCCTGGATGATTGTGATACCACCAGAGAAATTGTGTAAGATGGACAAATATCTAGAGGTGCCTACTTACACAGATGTTTTTCCGGTTCCTAAAAGAATTTCAGAAATTGTAAAAAAGGAATGTGATAGACCAGGTATACCGTTTTCTCCTCCTAATTTTAAGAAAATGTTTCCCATATCAGACACCATTCGGGACTCTTGGCAGTCGGTCCCTAAGGTGGAGGGAGCTATATCTACCCTGGCTAAGCGTACAACTATACCTATTGAGGACAGTTGTGCTTTCAAAGACCCTATGGATAAGAAGTTAGAGGGTCTTCTAAAGAAATTAATTATTCATCAGGGTTTTCTTTTACAACCTACAGCCTTCATTATTCCAGTTACTACTGCAGCAGCTTTTTGGTTTGATGCTCTAGAAGAGTCTCTGAAGGTTGAGACCCCATTAGAGGATATTTTGGATAGAATTAAGGCTCTCAAGCTAGCTAATTCTTTTATTACAGATGCCGCTTTTCAAATTGCTAAATTAGCGGCGAAAAATGCAGGATTTGCCATTTTAGCTCGTAGAGCATTATGGCTCAAATCGGGGTCTGCTGATGTGTCATCAAAGTCTAAGCTTTTAGCTATTCCTTTCAAGGATAAGACCCTATTCGGGCCTGAACTGAAGGAAATTGACATTACTGGAGGTAAAGGCCACACCCTACCTCAGGATAAGTCTGTTAAGATGAGGGGTAAACAAAATAATTTTCGTTCCTTTCGAAATTTTAAAGGAATACCCTCTGCTTCCTTTTCTTCCACAAAGCAGGAAGGGAATTTTGCTCAATCCAAGTCCGTCTGGAGACCTAACCAGGCTGCTGCTACAAAGACAGCATGAAGGGACGGCCCCCGATCTGGGACCGGATCTGGTAGGGGGCAGACTTTCTTTCTTTGCCTAGGCTTGGGCAAGAGATGTTTAGGACCCATGGGCATTGGAAATCATGACCCACGGGTATCCACTGGAATTCAAGGAGTTTCTCCCAAGAGGGAGATTTCATCTTTCATGATTGTCTGTAGACCAGATAAAAAGAGAGGCGTTCTTACGCTGTGTAGAAGACCTCTCTACCATGGGTGTAATTTGTCCTGTTCCAAAACTGGAACAGGGACAGGGGTTTTACTCAAATTTTTTCATGGTTCCCAAAAAAGAGGGAACTTTCAGACACATTTTAGATCTCAAGTGTCTAAACAAGTTTCTCAGAGTCCCATCGTTCAAGATGGAGACTATACGAACTATCTTACCAATGATCCAGGAGGGTCAATATATGACTACCGTGGACTTAAAGGATGCATACCTTCATATCCCTATTCACAAGGATCATCATCAGTTCCTAAGGTTTGCCTTCCTGGACAAACATTATCAGTTCATGGCTCTTCCCTTCGGGTTGGCCACAGCACCCAGAATCTTCACAAAGGTTCTAGGGTCTCTTCTAGCGGTTCTCAGACTGCGGGGCATAGCAGTGGCACCTTATCTGGATGATAATTTGATTCAGGCCTCAACTTATCTGACAAAATCTCACACGGATACAGTGTTGTCTTTCCTGAGAACTCACGGCTGGAAGGTGAACATAGAAAAGAGTTCACTAGTTCTACGGAAAAGGGTTCCCTTCTTGGGAACTCTGATAGACTCGGTAGACATGAAAATATTTCTGATGGAGGTCAAAAAATCAAAGATTCTAAATACTTGCCAAGCACTTCAGTCCATTCCTCGGCCATCAGTGGCTCAGTGTATGGAGGTCATTGGATTAATGGTAGCGGCAATGGACATCATTCCGTTTGCTCGTTTTCATCTCAGACCACTGCAGCTGTGCATGCTCGGACAGTGGAATGGGGATTATGCAGATTTATCTCCTCAGATAAATCTGTATCAAGAGACCAGAGACTCTCTTCTTTGGTGGTTGTTGTTTCCGCAGACCCTCGTGGGCGATAGTGACAACGGACGCCAGTCTTCTGCGCTGGGGTGCAGTCTGGAATTCTCTGAAGGCTCAGGGTGATTGGACTCAGGTGGAGTCTCTACTTCCAATCAATATTCTGGAACTACAAAAGAAGGCAGCACCTTGCAGTATAAAAATATCTTTATTTCCACATACTGGAATGAAAAGGTGACGTTTCGGGTAGAGAACCCTTAATCATACAAAG
The DNA here is from genome assembly GCF_027579735.1 of Bombina bombina. NCBI lineage: Eukaryota > Metazoa > Chordata > Amphibia > Anura > Bombinatoridae > Bombina > Bombina bombina. The sequence goes on along the minus strand of NC_069502.1, from coordinate 303,324,707 downwards.
CTAAAACACACTGATCAAACCTTATAAAGGCCTACCTGCACACAGGTGTCAACACTTCCACCTAGTGGTTACTCACTTCATTACATCTATATTAGAACTTAATGTTCTTGTTTCACCTTGGTGCAAGATAGAATTAAAATCAATACAAAAAATTATATACATATGCAGAACAATGACATATACAGATACCAATGTAATTTAACCAAATATGTTGCTGATAGACAAATTGATGAAAATTATTAAAAAAAAATTGTTGAAAAACAATTGCAGCAAATTTGATTGAAAACAGTTGCAGCAAGTTAGATTAAAAACTATTGAAGCAAATTAGAAATTTCATAACTCAATATGTTTACAAAAATGATTATAAAAATAGAGTATAATCCAATTCTTTATTTAAACCCAAGGGTTGCATTGCATTGAGTTTATAAATCCAAAATGCCTCTTTCTTTTTTAGCATTAACTCTCTATTACCCCCCCGTCTGGGACGTGGCACTGCATCAATGATTTGAAAACGGACCTGACTAATGTTATGGCCACATTGGATAAAATGTCCTGACACTGGTGCTTCTACATTTCCACATCTGATATTGCTTTTGTAAATTTTTCCACATGGACATTTTATGAGACAGATAGCAAAAGCAGTATCACATGTGTAAAAGCCTTTTATCAAGAATTTTTTTTACCAGCAGTGAGAGGGTGTACAAATTGAGGGCATTTAATAATCGAATTGCAGTTGCCACATCCCAGACAGGGAATACACCCATAATTTCTATCAGATATATAGCTTTGCTGTTTTTTGTTTGCACTTCCAATATCCGTATGTATAAGCTCATCTCTAAGGTTTCTCATTCTTCTATAGGCAGGCATGGGGGGTACTGCAAATTCAGCAACACCTGGATGGCAACCCTGTAGGATACGCCAGTGTTTTCTTAGTACACTCATAATTTTGCTACCATGGTTGTTATGATCCATAACCATTACCATACGTTTATCCTCCTTTTTTGGTGTTGTATCTTTTTTTGATTGTACTTTTTTTTTTTGCCATGTTATATAACCCCTTAATGACAGAGGACTTACCAGGTACGTCATGGAAAAACATTCCCTTAATGACAATTGACGTACCTGGTACGTCCTCTGTTGTTAGAAGCGCTGGAAGCGATCATGATCGCTTCCAGCTGCTTACAAGGGATTGTAGTGATGCCTCAATATTGAGGCATCACTGCAATCCCTTATTTTACCCACCGATGCAGAAAGGGCCACTCTGTGGCCCTCCCTGCATCGGACTATAGTCATATCACATTCGCTGGTGGGTGGGAGCAGCTTCTGGGAGGACCGTTAGGTATATGCTCCCGATCGGTATCTGTCATCAGTAGTTCCTGCAATATAGGCGGTTGCGGCGGGGGGGGAGTGGGGGCGGTTGCACGCGCGTGCGCGCGCACGCAAAATATGACCGGAATAAATATATAATTAATGCAGATGCCTGGGGTCCTGGGGATCTTCTTTGAGTAGTAAGGGATCTGGGAGGGGGAGGGATGTAGATTATTAAGGGGGGCCCAGCTACACTACAGAAAACATATTTTTCATCTTAAAAGTAAAAAAAAACCTATTTTTGGGGGCAAATTGGGTACTGGCAGACAGCTGCCAGTACCCAAGATGGCGGCAAATAGGTAGAGGGGGAGGGTTAGAAAGATGTATGGGGGGATCAGGGAGGTTGTGGGGTAAGGGGGGATGCAGACTGCAGACAGTATGAAAAAATAAATAAAAAAAAATAAAAAATGATTTTTATTTCAGTACTGGCAGACTTTCTGCCAGTACTTAAGATGGCGGTGACAATTGTGAGGTGGGGGAGGGAAGAGAGCTGTTTGAGGGAGGTCAGGGGGGGATCAGGGGGTGGGATGTGTCAGGTGGGAGGCTGATCTCTACACTAAAGCTAAAAATTAACCCTACAAGATACCTAATTAACCCCTTAACTGCTGGGCATATTACAAGTGTGGTGCGCAGCAGCATTTAACGGCCTTATTATTACCAAAAAGCAACGCCAAAGCCATATATGTCTGCTATTTCTGAACAAAGGGGATCCCAGAGAAGCATTTACAACCATTTGTGCCATAATTACACAAGCTGTTTGTAAATAATTTCAGTGAGAAACCTAAAATTGTGAAAAATTTAACAGTTTTTTTTTATTTGATTGTATTTGGCGGTGAAATGGTGGCATGAAATATACCAAAATGGGCCTAGATCAATACTTTGGGATGTCTACTAAAAAAAAATATATACATGTCAAGGGATATTCAGGGATTCCTGAAAGATATCAGTGTTCCAATGTAACTAGCGCTAATTTAAAAAAAAAAATGGTTTGGAAATAGCAAAGTGCTATTTGTATTTATGGCCCTATAACTTGCAAAAAAAGCAAAGAACATGTAAACATTGGGTATTTCTAAACTCAGGACAAAATTTAGAAACTATTTAGCATGGGTGTTTTTTGGTGGTTGTAGATGTGTAACAGATTTTGGGGGTCAAAGTTAGAAAAAGTGTGTTTTTTTTCCATTTTTTCCTCATATTTTGTATTTTTTTTACAGTAAATTATAAGATATGATGGAAATAATGGTATCTTTAGAAAGTCCATTTAATGGCGAGAAAAACGGTATATAATATGTGTGGGTACAGTAAATGAGTAAGAGGAAAATTACAGCTAAACACAAACACTGCAGAAATTTAAAAATAGCCATTGTCATTAAGGGTAAGAAAATTGAAAAATGGTCCGGTCATTAAGGGGATAATCTCTTTTGCAATCTATCTTCTTCTGATACAATACGTTGCACCCTTAGGAACTGGCTTCTAGGTAATGACCTAATTGTACTTCTAGGATGGAAACTTTGATAGTGTAACAAGCCATTCTTATCAGTAGGTTTTACATATAAATCTGTACAGACCTTACCATCCTTTAAGTATACTGTGGTGTCTAAGAAGTCAACCTGTAATTCACTTGCATTGAGGCAAAATTTGATGGAGTCAGTGCTACAATTGAGCTCAGTGACAAATTCCTCCAGGGTTCCAATGTCGCCACGCCACACACCGAATACATCATCTATGTACCGCCACCAGGCCACTGCATATTGTAGGAATAATTTATTCTCATAAACAAATGTTTCTTCGTACATATTCATGAATATATTCACATATGTGGGGGCGACATTGGAACCCATGGCTGTTCCCAGAAGCTGGAGAAAAAATGTATCCTGAAACAAGAAATAATTTTGGTAAAGAACAACTCTCAATAGATTTTCAAAGAACATCTTCTGTGATGGAGAATACTTATTAACTGTGTGGAGTACTTTCATGACTGCTGAGATACCACTCTCATGTTTTATTGCAGCATATAAACTGCTCACATCTCATGTGAATAGTATGTATTTGTTGCCATTTAGATCTAAATTGTGTACTTTATCCAAAAAATCCCCAGTGTCTTTGATATATGAATTGCCAAGGTGCACAAGCGGCTGAAATATTCTATCGAGAAAGATAGCTATGTTGGAAAAAACGGAACATATACCGGCCACAATTGGCCTACCTGGTGGATTTTCAAGCCGCTTGTGCACCTTTGGCAAAGTGTAAAAAACTGGGATACAGGGGTGATCTATGATTAAAAAATCAGCAACATCTTTAGATATTATACCCATTTTTAAGGCTCTATTCACCATAGACACAATCTCCTTTTGGACAATTATAGTAGGATCATATGGTAATTCTTTATATACATCTTGTTTAGACAACTGATTTTTGATCTCTGTAATATACATACTAGTATTCATGACAGTAATCGCACCGCCCTTGTCTGCCATTTTTATCGTTAATGCTTTGTTACTTTTTAGCAAATCAATAGCCTCTCTTTCTTTTTTAGATATATTATTGCTGCAATGTTCTCCAGCAATCTTTTTGTACACTTTTTCTAGATCTTTTTTGACTAACTCCATATATGTATTGACACTATGGTTAACATTTACTGGAACAAATTTGCTTTTGTTTCTAAGACCAAAACCACTCAATGTTAACCCAGTGTTACTATCTTTATCAATAATAGGAGGATTTTTATTTGCAAAAAAACTTTTCAATTTAATGGATCTAAAAAATCTGAATAGATCTTGCTCTAGTCTAAATAGATCTAGATTTTGTGTGGGACTGAATGATAAACCTTTATTGAGGGCTAATATTTGCTCACTAGACAAGGTATAATCAGAAATGTTAATGATTAAGTCATTTTTAGGCAGTTCATGGTTGATGTTATCACCGTCAGATATCAAACAGTCAGTTGGTCTCCTGTTACCTCCTTCTAATACCTCCGACCTCGACCCGATCTCCTCTGACCCCTCTGGAATTGTTGCGCTCCGGACACCATTCCTCTTGCGGCCCTTGTGTTTGCGGCCACCCCTGTGGCCTCTCCTTCTGACTCTTCGGTTAAAAAAACGGCTGAAGAATCTGTGTCACTTCCCAACGCAGCAGTACCTTGCTGCCTGTGTCTCGGGCGCCATCGCTGACGAAATTCCCCGGCTTGTGGGCGGTAACTTGGCTCCCGGTCATGTGACCATCGATACACCAATCTGGATTTGTAATCCTCGATATCCCTCTGGAATTTTGTTCTTTTACGATCCTCTAGTATCTTACGATATTCTGCTTCTCCTTTCTCCACATTCTTTACCAACGTGCTGTATGCTTCTAATGTCAACGATTCACTCAGCTCTTCCCTTAGTCTCGAAACCTCCGATTTTTGCTTAGAGATTTCTTTGTGCAAGAACTCCACGATCAGTATCATAAGATCGTAGGAGCATTTATTTAAAATGCTGACAAATAGTTTGCAATACTCTTCATTACTGGTCATTAGAGTTGGTTGTGCATTCATCCGGAGTCCCCTGGGTATCCTCTTTACCTTGCAGTATTCAGCCAAGGTTACTGCATGCAAATCTAGAGCTGTACATTTCTTGGTCTGCTTCTCCAGTAATTTGCCATTGACCTCAGTCGCTGAGGTTTTTAAAAAGTCACTTGAGCCTTTGACCAGGGTCATAACCCTGGCTACATCGGTATCTGTATATCCAAACATCGGTAATCCAGTTGTTTCTGTGATATCCTTGATAGACATATTTAGACTGGGTGCACGCAGCTAATAACAGCAATCAGCAATAGTAATACTAGAACAGTTTGTAGCTCAGCTCCACTGTCAGGTGCAGGCCAGAAAGGGTGCTGTAATCCCTTTAGCCACAATGAATCCACAAAAGAAGGCAGCTAAAAAAGAAAGAGGCATTTTGGATTTATAAACTCAATGCAATGCAACCCTTGGGTTTAAATAAAGAATTGGATTATACTTTATTTTTATAATCATTTTTGTAAACATATTGAGTTATGCAATTTTTAATTTGCTTCAATTGTTTTTCATCTAACTTGCTGCAACTGTTTTCAATCAAATTTGCTGCAATTGTTTTTCAACAATTTTTTTTAAAAATTTTCATCAATTTGTCTATCAGCAACATATTTGGTTAAATTACATTGGTATCTGTATATGTCATTGTTCTGCATATGTATATATTTTTTTGTATTGATTTTAATTCTATCTTGCACCAAGGTGAAACAAGAACATTAAGTTCTAATATAGATGTAATGAAGTGAGTAACCACTAGGTGGAAGTGTTGACACCTGTGTGCAGGTAGGCCTTTATAAGGTTTGATTAGTGTGTTTTAGCTTTGTATGATTTAGGGTTCTCTACCCGAAACGTCACCTTTTTATTCCAGTATGTGGAAATAAAGATATTTTTATACTGCAAGGTGCTGCCTTCTTTTGTGGATTCATTGTGGCTAAAGGGATTACAGCACCCTTTCTGGCCTGCACCTGACAGTGGAGCTGAGCTACAAACTGTTCTAATATTCTGGAACTAAGAGCAATATTCAATGCGCTTCAGGCGTGGCCTCAGTTGGCTTCGGCCAAATTCATCAGATTCCAGTTGGACAATATCACGACTGTGGCGTATATCAATCATCAGGGGGGGAACAAGGAGTTCCTTAGCGATGATAGAAGTATCAAAGATAATCCGATGGACGGAGGCCCACTCTTGCTATCTATCAGCAATCTACATCCCAGGAGTAGAGAACTGGGAAGCGGATTTTCTAAGTCATCAGACTTTTCATCCGGGGGAGTGGGAACTCCATCCGGAGGTGTTTGCCTCATTGATTCGCCAATGGGGCAGACCGGAATTTGATCTGATGGCATCTCGTCAGAATGCCAAGCTTCCACGCTATGTATCCAGGTCGAGGGATCCTCAGGCCGAACTGATAGATGCCTTGGCAGTACCTTGGTCGTTCAGCCTAGCTTATGTGTTTCCACCGTTTCCTCTCCTTCCACGTGTGATTGCTCGGATCAAACAGGAGAGAGCTTCAGTAATCCTGATAGCGCCTGTGTGGCCACGCAGGACTTGGTATGTGGATCTAGTGGACATGTTCTCTCTGCCACCGTGGAAACTTCCTTTGAGACAGGACCTTCTCATTCAAGGACCTTTCCAACATCCAAATCTAAATGCTCTGCAGCTGACTGCTTGGAGATTGAACGCTTGATTTTATCTAAGCGGGGATTCTCTGATTCGGTCATCGATACTTTGATACAGGCTCGTAAGCCTGTCACTAGAAAAATCTATCATAAGGTATGGCGTAAATATCTTTATTGGTGTGAATCCAAGGGTTACTCATGGAGTAAAGTTTGGATTCTGTCTTTTCTCCAAGAAGGATTGGAGAAAGGGTTATCAGCAAGTTCCTTAAAGGGACAGATTTCTGCTTTGTCAATTTTGCTTTACAAACGTTTGGATTCTACTTAAAGGGACACTGAACCCAAATTTTTTCTTTCATGAATCAGATAGAGCATGCAATTTTAAGCAACTTTTTAATTTACTTCTATTATCAATTTTTCTTTGTTCTCTTGCTATCTTTATTTGAAAAAGACGGCATCTAAGCTAAGGAGCCAGCAAATGTTGGGTTCAGAACCATGGACAGCACTTGTTTATTGGTGCTGTCCAATCAGCAAGGACAACCCAGGTTGTTCACAAAAAATGGGTTGGCATCTAAACTTACATTCTTGCTTTTCAAATAAACATACCAAGAGAATGAAGAAAATTTGATAATACGAGTAAATTAGAAAGTTGTTTAAAATTGCATGCTCTATCTGAATCACGAAAGAAAAAATTTGGGTTCAGTGTCTCTTTAATTTTATTGGTAGGGTTTGGTGGTACCCCTATGTGGCGTGCAAGTGACCCAGGTGCTGGCTGATATTGTTTGCTTTATATTGACATTTTTTCCCTGCAAGGGAAGGGGTAAGCAGTAGACCTGTAAACAAAGGGTATTACTGAAAATCCTGTGTTTATTTATTTTATTGACATAGTACTGTGCTCAGTATTTATAAAGGGCTTAAAGCAGCATATATAAAGGGACACTGGGAGAGGCAGCTTAACGGTTTTTATTTGGAAAGATCAAATAATCAGTATGGCTGTATATTTATGTTGTGCTTAGGGGACCACATGGCTTTATTGCTAACCGCTTCCCATACGGTTGTACAGTCTAATGCGAACGTCGTCCATGATGGACGGGGCCTATTTCTTTCATGTAATTAGCAAGAGTCCATGAGCTAGTGACGTATGGGATATACATTCCTACCAGGAGGGGCAAAGTTTCCCAAACCTTAAAATGCCTATAAATACACCCCTCACCACACCCACAATTCAGTTTTTACAAACTTTGCCTCCCATGGAGGTGGTGAAGTAAGTTTGTGCTAGATTCTACGTTGATATGCGCTTCGCAGTAGGCTTGAGCCCGGTTTTCCTCTCAGAGTGCAGTGAATGTGAGAGGGATGTGAAGAGAGTATTGCCTATTTGAATTCAATGGTCTCCTTCTACGGGATCTATTTCATAGGTTCTCTGTTATCGGTCGTAGAGATTCATCTCTTACCTCCCTTTTCAGATCGACGATATACTCTTATATATAGCATTACCTCTACTGATTATTGTTTCAGTACTGGTTTGGCTTTCTACTACATATAGATGAGTGTCCTGGGGTAAGTAAGTCTTATTTTCTGTGACACTCTAAGCTATGGTTGGGCACTTTTATATAAAGTTCTAAATATATGTGTTTAAACATTTATTTGCCTTGATTCAGGATGTTCAATATTCCTTATTTCAGACAGTCAGTTTCATTATTTGGGATAATGCATTTGAATAATAAAAATTTTTCTTACCTTAAATTTTACTTTTTCCCATGGGCTGTTAGGCTCGCGGGGGCTGAAAATGCTTCTTTTTATTGCGTCATTCTTGGCTCGGATTTTTTTTTGGCGCAAAATCGCCGGATGTGGCGTCATTCTTGGCGCCAAAAGCATTTAGGCGCCTAATAATGTGGGCGTCTTTTTTGGCGCTAAAAAATATGGGCGTCATTATTGTCTCCACATTATTTAAGTCTCATTGTTTATTTGCTTTCTGGTTGCTAGAAGCTTGTTCATTGGCATTTTTTCCCATTCCTGAAACTGTCATTTAAGGAATTTGATAGATTTTGCTTTATATGTTGTTTTTTCTATTACATATTGCAAGATGTCTCAGATTGACCCTGGATCAGAAGCTACTTCTGGAAAAACGCTTGACTGAGTTCAGTCCTACCAAAGCTAAGTTCATTTATTTTAAATGTTATGAATGTTTATCTTTAGCTATGGTTTGTAATAGGTTATCATGATAAACTTTTACATGCAGAATCCATTAGTATTTATGCTTTATATATTGCCATTCTTTTTACATCTTATATACAAGAAATATTTAGAAGATTTTTTAAGAAATATTTTTCTGATTCTATTTTAAAGGCTTTGTCTGCCTTTGTGCCTTCTAATAAAATTTTTAGGTCTTTTTCAACTTCTTTTTTAATTATTGAAGTTTCAAATGACCAACAACATACTGATTTATCCTTCTCTGATGATGTTTTTTCTCATTCAGAATGTTCTTCATCAGATATTGACACTAACAAATCTACTTTTTTATTAAAGTACATTTGTTCTTTGTTGAAAAGGTGTTGATTATTTTACATTAAGGTAACTAGTTCTTTTTCAAGACTAGCTAACACTATTTCGCTTATTTATTCTTCTGTGTTTTCAGAGGTTTTTTTCCAATTCCTTATACTAGGGAATGGAATAGGCTGAGAATTTTCTTTTATTCCTTCTTCAAAGGTTTTAAACTATACTCTTTGCCGGCAGTTTAATTCAATTTGGAGGGTTCTCCAATTTATTGGGGCTATCTCTACTCCTACTAATTATGCTATTGTTTCTATAGCAAAATAGTATTTATTTTCATTTAGATGGTTGTATCTATTTATGGAAAATTATTTAGTTTCAGGTACTTTTCTTGGACCTATGATTTATTTGGATGTTGCAATTGCTTTATTTTTTCTGTTTACTTTAAGTTCAAGTATCAGATTATGATTTATTTTAGCATTGTTAAAGGGACAACATTTACTAGACTAGGTGCTGTTTATTGATTATGCAAGTCCACTGTATTGTCTGGTCCTTTAACTGGACTATCATGCTAATAATTTCATTTGTGTCTTCATTTTATTGAATATTTTCGCAAATGAGGTTTATTCTATGTCGTTAGCTGTTTGAGCTAGAAGAATTTTGTGATTTCTAAAAATCCATATTTCTTTTGTTCTAAGATAATCAATTATTTGTTTTATAATTAGATTCAATTCTTAACTGTTACTCTGGGCTTCAAGATTGAGTTCTAAGACTAAAACTTTAAGCTTATACCAGTTTGGTTGTTCTTATTATGGAATGAATTCCTGAATTCTTTCCCAAGTAACATGTTTTTAATTGGAATTTTTTTCCGTTCAAAATCAGCTCCCTTAAATTGCGATGTTTGTGCCGTATTCCAGCTTGGCTGGCAAGGGGCAGGTTAAGACTTTTTTGAAATTTATTTGGTTCTATTCGGTCCAAATTTCTTTGATTTTATTCCAGTAAAGCTAACACTTTCTTTAAGTGTGTTTTGGTCCTATTTATTTTGGGTACTGTTGAAGCATGGTTGGTCACCCGTGGGGTTCAAGCGCTGCTCAGACCTGGAATCTTCTGGGGTATTTCTTCCAGTTCCATTTTTAGGAACTGGGTTTTGGAGTTCTTATTCAAACTATTCTGCCTTTTTTTGGTCAGTGATAGCATTATTTGTTTTCTTTAGATACAATAAATGCATATTTTTTCTGTATTCATTCAGATTATTTTCTGAGGATGCGGAATCTCATATGATTCACTTTGTTCTTCAGGACATAGTTAGAGGATCTTTTTTTCAAAAGCTCTTGATTCCTCTCACAAGGGTCACCTTTTTTTGGGTTTCCAGATAGTTTGTGTCACTGTCTTTGTCTCTATCAGACAAGGGACAATTTTATTGGGTTCCGTCTGTCGGTACCTTTAGTCTCTATTATTTCCTTCAGTTGCTATATATGCATAGAAGTTTTAGGTCTTATGGCTACAGCATTGGATTCAATTCCCTTTGCTCATTTTCAATAGAAAGAACCTTTCCAGTCTTTTATGCTGAATTATGGTGCAGGGATTCTAGGATTTCGCATTTTAAATCTTCAAATCCTAATATTTATCTCTCTTGATTTGGTGGTTAAGATCACCATCATTTAGTTCTACAGGTCTCTTCGTTTCTTTCAACCTGGACCATGATCTCTACAGATGTGAGTCTTTTTGGTTGGGAGGCTGTCTGAGAATCTCTGTCAGCACAAGGGGTTTGGAAATCTCAGGAGGCGAGATTACCATTTGATATTTTAGAACTCCCTGTTTTCTCAGAGTTTTTCAGTTAGTTTCTTTTTGAGGAAGAGACGTTTATTGTTTTTTCAGACAATATCACAACTATGGTGTATGTCAATCATCAGGGTAGGACTATCAGTCCTTAGGCTGTGACAGAAGTGTCTCGGATATTAGCTTAGGCTAAATCCAGCTCCTATCTAAATTCTGTGGTTTTTTTTCCCAGGTATAGATATTTGGGAAGCGGATTATCTCTGTTAATCAAGCTTTACATCCGGGAGAATGGTCTCTCATACCCAGATATGTTTTTCAATTTTTCAGATGTGAGCATTTCTAGAAATAGATCTGTTGGCATCTCATCTGAATAAAGAACTTCCCAGGGGCCTATTCAGGTCCAGGGATCCTCAGGCGGAAGTAGTGTATGCATTGACATTTCTTGGAAATTATCTTTTTGCCTATTTCTTTCCGCCTCTAGTTTTTCTTCCAAAGTGATTTCCAAAATTCTTATGGAGTATTTGTTTGTTATGCTGGTGGCTCCAGCATGGCCTCTCAGGTTTTGGTATGCAGATTTCATTTGGATGGCCAGTTGCCAACCTTGAACACTTCCGTTTAAACCAGACCTTCTTTCTCAAGGCCCATTTTTTCCATCAGGATCTCAAATCATTAAATTTGAAGGGATGGAGATTGAACGCTTGGTTTCAGGCTCGTAAATCTGTCTCTAGAAAGATTTATTATTGAGTCTGGAAGACCTACTTTTCTTGGCATTCTTTTAAAATTCATAGAATTTTATTATTTTTTTTCAGGTTGGTTTGGATATGGTTTTGTCTGCAGTTCTTGTTAGGACAAATCTCTACTCTTTCTGTTCTTTTTTCACAGAAAGATTGCTAATCATCCTGATATTCATTGTTTTGTTCAGGCTTTGGTCCATATCAAGCCTGTCATTAATTCAATCTCTCCTCTTTGGAGTCTCAATTTGGTGCTGAGGGCTTTACAGGCTCCTCCGTTTTTAAACTATGCATTTTCTGAACATTAAATTACTTTCTTGGAAAAGTATTGTTCCTTTTGGTTATTTCTTCTGCTAGAATAATTTTTGAGTTATCTGCTCTTTTTTGTGAATATCTTTTTCTGATTTTTCATCAGGATAAGGCAGTGTTACTTCCTGATATTCATCATTTTTTTCAGGTTTTGATTCGTATCAAACCTGTCATTAAGCCAATTTCTCCTCCTTGGAGTCTTATTTGGGTTCTGAAGGTTTTTCAGGCTCTTCTATTTGAGCATATGCTTGCTCTGGACATTAATTACTTTCATGGATAGTATTGTTCTTTTTGGACAGCTCTTCAGCTAGAACAGCTTTTGAATTATCTGTTCTGTCTTGTGAATCTCTTTTTTCTGATTTTTTTCATCAGGAAAAGGTGATTTTTGCTGTCCTCATTTCAATTCTTACCTAAAGTTGGAGATTCTTACTTTCTATGTTGAAGCTATTCAGATTTCAGATAGACTTCTAGTCTATTTTTTATCTTTTCTGGTTTTAGGAAGGTCAAAAAGCTTCTGCCATTTATTTGGCATCTTGCTTAAACTTTTTGATTCATCATGCTTATTTGGAGTCGGGTGGATTCCCGCCTCGGAGGATTACGGCTCATTCTACTAGGTAAGTTTCTACTTCCTGGGCTTTTTAAAGAATGAAGCTTATGTTGATCAGATTTGCAAAGCAATGACTTGGTTTTCTTTGCATACTTTTACTATGTTCTACCATTTTGATGTTTTCTCTTCTTTAGAAGCAGTTTTGGTAGAATGGTACTTCAGGCAGCTGTCTCAGTTTGATTCTTCTGCTTATAATTTCAGTTTTTTTCATTATAAAACTTGAAAATTTTTTGATTTGGGTAGTGGATTCATTTTTCAGCGGAATTGGCTGTCTTTATTTTTATCCCTCCCTCTCTAGTGACTCTTGCGTGGAAGTTCCACATCTTGGGTATTTATTATCCCATACGTCACTAGCTCATGGACTCTTGCTAATTACATGAAAGAAAACATAATTTATGTAACTTACCTGATAAATTAATTTCTTTCATATTAGCAAGAGTCCATGAGGCCCGCCCTTTTTTTGTGGTGGTTATGATTTTTGTATAAAGCACAATTATTCCAATTCCTTATTTTATATGCTTTCGCACTTTTTTATCACCCCACTTCTTGGCTATTCGTTAAACTGAATTGTGGGTGTGGTGAGGGGTGTATTTATAGGCATTTTGAGGTTTGGGAAACTTTGCCCCTCCTGGTAGGAATGTATATCCCATACGTCACTAGCTCATGGACTCTTGCTAATATGAAAGAAATGAATTTATCAGGTAAGTTCTTACATAAATTATGTTTTTTTGCTATAAATATCTTTTAAAGGTTAATTTCACCCTTTGCTCTTAGGGTGCAATCATTTTTGGCACTGTTGATTATGTGTAGTTAATTATTCAGCGTTATTTAACATTTTTAGGCAGTTTGGGAAAAATTGTGTGCTTTTTTATTTCTTAAAGGCGCAGTACACGTTTTTTTAAAAATTGTTTAAATCAATAAATAAAGTGTTTAACGACTATTGTGGTTATTGCTAGTCTGTTCAACATGTCTGACATTGAGGATACTAATTGCTCTATGTGTTTAGAAGCCATTGTGGAACCCCCTCTTAAGTTGTGTACCTCTTGTACTGAAAGGGCCTTACAATGTAAAAAGCATATTTTAAGTAAAGAAAGTGGGCCTAAGGATGATTCTCAGACTGAAGAGAATCAGGATATGCCATCCAATTCTCCCCAAGTGTCACAACCTTTAACGCCCACACAAGGGACGCCAAGTATCTCTAGTGCGTCTAATTCTTTTACTCTGCAGGAGATGGCTGCAGTTATGTCAACTACCCTTACGGAGGTATTATCTAAATTACCAGTGTTACAGGGTAAACGCAGTAGGTCAGGTATTAATGTGAATACTGAATCCTCTGATGCTTTATTGGCTATTTCCAACGTACCCTCACAGTGCTCTGAGTTGGGGGTCAGGGAATTGCTGTCTGAGGGAGAACTTTTAGATTCAGGAAAGATATTATCTCAGACAGATTCAGACGTCATGTCCTTTAAATTTAAGCTGGAACACCTCCGCCTGTTACTTCGGAAGGTTTTAGCGACCCTGGATGATTGTGATACCACCAGAGAAATTGTGTAAGATGGACAAATATCTAGAGGTGCCTACTTACACAGATGTTTTTCCGGTACCTAAAAGAATTTCGGAAATTGTAAAAAAGGAATGTGATAGACCAGGTATACCGTTTTCTCCTCCTAATTTTAAGAAAATGTTTCCCATATCAGACACCATTCGGGACTCTTGGCAGTCGGTCCCTAAGGTGGAGGGAGCTATATCTACCCTGGCTAAGCGTACAACTATACCTATTGAGGACAGTTGTGCTTTCAAAGACCCTATGGATAAGAAGTTAGAGGGTCTTCTAAAGAAATTAATTATTCATCAGGGTTTTCTTTTACAACCTACAGCCTTCATTATTCCAGTTACTACTGCAGCAGCTTTTTGGTTTGATGCTCTAGAAGAGTCTCTGAAGGTTGAGACCCCATTAGAGGATATTTTGGATAGAATTAAGGCTCTCAAGCTAGCTAATTCTTTTATTACAGATGCCGCTTTTCAAATTGCTAAATTAGCGGCGAAAAATGCAGGATTTGCCATTTTAGCTCGTAGAGCATTATGGCTCAAATCGGGGTCTGCTGATGTGTCATCAAAGTCTAAGCTTTTAGCTATTCCTTTCAAGGATAAGACCCTATTCGGGCTTGAACTGAAGGAAATTGACATTACTGGAGGTAAAGGCCACGCCCTACCTCAGGATAAGTCTGTTAAGATGAGGGGTAAACAAAATAATTTTCGTTCCTTTCGAAATTTTAAAGGAATACCCTCTGCTTCCTCTTCCTCCACAAAGCAGGAAGGGAATTTTGCTCAATCCAAGTCCGTCTGGAGACCTAACCAAGCTGCTGCTACAAAGACAGCATGAAGGGACGGCCCCCGATCCGGGACCGGATCTGGTAGGGGGCAGACTTTCTTTCTTTGCCTAGGCTTGGGCAAGAGATGTTTAGGACCCATAGGCACTGGAAATCATGACCCACGGGTATCCACTGGAATTCAAGGAGTTTCTCCCAAGAGGGAGATTTCATCTTTCATGATTGTCTGTAGACCAGATAAAAAGAGAGGTGTTCTTACGCTGTGTAGAAGACCTCTCTACCATGGGTGTAATTTGTCCTGTTCCAAAACTGGAACAGGGACAGGGGTTTTACTCAAATCTTTTCATGGTTCCCAAAAAAGAGGGAACTTTCAGACACATTTTAGATCTCAAGTGTCTAAACAAGTTTCTCAGAGTCCCATCGTTCAAGATGGAGACTATACGAACTATCTTACCAATGATCCAGGAGGGTCAATATATGACTACCGTGGACTTAAAGGATGCATACCTTCATATCCCTATTCACAAGGATCATCATCAGTTCCTAAGGTTTGCCTTCCTGGACAAACATTATCAGTTCATGGCTCTTCCCTTCGGGTTGGTCACAGCACCCAGAATCTTCACAGAGGTTCTAGGGTCTCTTCTAGCGGTTCTCAGACTGCAGGGCATAGCAGTGGCACCTTATCTGGATGATAATTTGATTCAGGCCTCAACTTATCTGACAAAATCTCACACGGATACAGTGTTGTCTTTCCTGAGAACTCACGGCTGGAAGGTGAACATAGAAAAGAGTTCACTAGTTCTACGGAAAAGGGTTCCCTTCTTGGGAACTCTGATAGACTCGGTAGACATGAAAATATTTCTGATGGAGGTCAAAAAATCAAAGATTCTAAATACTTGCCAAGCACTTCAGTCCATTCCTCGGCCATCAGTGGCTCAGTGTATGGAGGTCATTGGATTAATGGTAGCGGCAATGGACATCATTCCATTTGCTCGCTTTCATCTCAGACCACTGCAGCTGTGCATGCTCGGACAGTGGAATGGGGATTATGCAGGTTTATCTCCTCAGATAAATCTGTATCAAGAGACCAGAGACTCTCTTCTTTGGTGGTTGTTGTTTCCGCAGACCCTCGTGGGTGATAGTGACAACGGACGCCAGTCTTCTGCGCTGGGGTGCAGTCTGGAATTCTCTGAAGGCTCAGGGTGATTGGACTCAGGTGGAGTCTCTACTTCCAATCAATATTCTGGAACTACAAAAGAAGGCAGCACCTTGCAGTATAAAAATATCTTTATTTCCACATACTGGAATGAAAAGGTGACGTTTCGGGTAGAGAACCCTTAATCATACAAAGCTAAAACACACTGATCAAACCTTATAAAGGCCTACCTGCACACAGGTGTCAACACTTCCACCTAGTGGTTACTCACTTCATTACATCTATATTAGAACTTAATGTTCTTGTTTCACCTTGGTGCAAGATAGAATTAAAATCAATACAAAAAAATATATACATATGCAGAACAATGACATATACAGATACCAATGTAATTTAACCAAATATGTTGCTGATAGACAAATTGATGAAAATTATTAAAAAAAAAATTGTTGAAAAACAATTGCAGCAAATTTGATTGAAAACAGTTGCAGCAAGTTAGATGAAAAACTATTGAAGCAAATTAGAAATTTCATAACTCAATATGTTTACAAAAATGATTATAAAAATAGAGTATAATCCAATTCTTTATTTAAACCCAAGGGTTGCATTGCATTGAGTTTATAAATCCAAAATGCCTCTTTCTTTTTTAGCATTAACTCTCTATTACCCCCCCGTCTGGGACGTGGCACTGCATCAATGATTTGAAAACGGACCTGACTAATGTTATGGCCACATTGGATAAAATGTCCTGACACTGGTGCTTCTACATTTCCACATCTGATATTGCTTTTGTAAATTTTTCCACATGGACATTTTATGAGACAGATAGCAAAAGCAGTATCACATGTGTAAAAGCCTTTTATCAAGAATTTTTTTTACCAGCAGTGAGAGGGTGTACAAATTGAGGGCATTTAATAATCGAATTGCAGTTGCCACATCCCAGACAGGGATAACACCCATAATTTCTATCAGATATATAGCTTTGCTGTTTTTTGTTTGCACTTCCAATATCCGTATGTATAAGCTCATCTCTAAGGTTTCTCATTTTTCTATAGGCAGGCATGGGGGGTACTGCAAATTCAGCAACACCTGGATGGCAACCCTGTAGGATACGCCAGTGTTTTCTTAGTACACTCATAATTTTGCTACCATGGTTGTTATGATCCATAACCATTACCATACGTTTATCCTCCTTTTTTGGTGTTGTATCTTTTTTTGATTGTACTTTTTTTTTTTTTTGCCATGTTATATAATCTCTTTTGCAATCTATCTCCTTCTGATACAATACGTTGCACCCTTAGGAACTGGCTTCTAGGTAATGACCTAATTGTACTTCTAGGATGGAAACTTTGATAGTGTAACAAGCCATTCTTATCAGTAGGTTTTACATATAAATCTGTACAGACCTTACCATCCTTTAAGTATACTGTGGTGTCTAAGAAGTCAACCTGTAATTCACTTGCATTGAGGCAAAATTTGATGGAGTCAGTGCTACAATTGAGCTTAGCGACAAATTCCTCCAGGGTTCCAATGTCGCCACGCCACACACCGAATACATCATCTATGTACCGCCACCAGGCCACTGCATATTGTAGGAATAATTTATTCTCATAAACAAATGTTTCTTCGTACATATTCATGAATATATTCACATATGTGGGGGCGACATTGGAACCCATGGCTGTTCCCAGAAGCTGGAGAAAAAATGTATCCTGAAACAAGAAATAATTTTGGTAAAGAACAACTCTCAATAGATTTTCAAAGAACATCTTCTGTGATGGAGAATACTTATTAACTGTGTGGAGTACTTTCATGACTGCTGAGATACCACTCTCATGTTTTATTGCAGCATATAAACTGCTCACATCTCATGTGAATAGTATGTATTTGTTGCCATTTAGATCTAAATTGTGTACTTTATCCAAAAAAATCCCCAGTGTCTTTGATATATGAATTGCCAAGGTGCACAAGCGGCTGAAATATTCTATCCAGAAAGATAGCTATGTTGGAAAAAACGGAACATATACCGGCCACAATTGGCCTACCTGGTGGATTTTCAAGCCGCTTGTGCACCTTTGGCAAAGTGTAAAAAACTGGGATACAGGGGTGATCTATGATTAAAAAATCAGCAACATCTTTAGATATTATACCCATTTTTAAGGCTCTATTCACCATAGACACAATCTCCTTTTGGACAATTATAGTAGGATCATATGGTAATTCTTTATATACATCTTGTTTAGACAACTGATTTTTGATCTCTGTAATATACATACTAGTATTCATGACAGTAATCGCACCGCCCTTGTCTGCCATTTTTATCGTTAATGCTTTGTTACTTTTTAGCAAATCAATAGCCTCTCTTTCTTTTTTAGATATATTATTGCTGCAATGTTCTCCAGCAATCTTTTTGTACACTTTTTCTAGATCTTTTTTGACTAACTCCATATATGTATTGACACTATGGTTAACATTTACTGGAACAAATTTGCTTTTGTTTCTAAGACCAAAACCACTCAATGTTAACCCAGTGTTACTATCTTTATCAATAATAGGAGGATTTTTATTTGCAAAAAAACTTTTCAATTTAATGGATCTAAAAAATCTGAATAGATCTTGCTCTAGTCTAAATAGATCTAGATTTTGTGTGGGACTGAATGATAAACCTTTATTGAGGGATAATATTTGCTCACTAGACAAGGTATAATCAGAAATGTTAATGATTAAGTCATTTTTAGGCAGTTCATGGTTGATGTTATCACCGTCAGATATCAAACAGTCAGTTGGTCTCCTGTTACCTCCTTCTAATACCTCCGACCTCGACCCGATCTCCTCTGACCCCTCTGGAATTGTTGCGCTCCGGACACCATTCCTCTTGCGGCCCTTGTGTTTGCGGCCACCCCTGTGGCCTCTCCTTCTGACTCTTCGGTTAAAAAAACGGCTGAAGAATCTGTGTCACTTCCCAACGCAGCAGTACCTTGCTGCCTGTGTCTCGGGCGCCATCGCTGACGAAATTCCCCGGCTTGTGGGCGGTAACTTGGCTCCCGGTCATGTGACCATTGATACACCAATCTGGATTTGTAATCCTCGATATCCCTCTGGAATTTTGTTCTTTTACGATCCTCCAGTATCTTACGATATTCTGCTTCTCCTTTCTCCACATTCTTTACCAACGTGCTGTATGCTTCTAATGTCAGCGATTCACTCAGCTCTTCCCTTAGTCTCGAAACCTCCGATTTTTGCTTAGAGATTTCTATGTGCAAGAACTCCACGATCAGTATCATAAGATCATAGGAGCATTTATTTAAAATGCTGACAAATAGTTTGCAATACTCTTCCTTACTGGTCATTAGAGTTGGTCGGGCATTCATCCGGAGTCCCCTGGGTATCCTCTTTACCTTGCAGTATTCAGCCAAGGTTACTGCATGCAAATCTAGAGCTGTACATTTCTTGGTCTGCTTCTCCAGTAATTTGCCATTGACCTCAGTCGCTGAGGTTTTTAAAAAGTCACTTGAGCCTTTGACCAGGGTCATAACCCTGGCTACATCGGTATCTGTATATCCAAACATCGGTAATCCAGTTGTTTCTGTGATATCCTTGATAGACATATTTAGACTGGGTGCACGCAGCTAATAACAGCAATCAGCAATAGTAATACTAGAACAGTTTGTAGCTCAGCTCCACTGTCAGGTGCAGGCCAGAAAGGGTGCTGTAATCCCTTTAGCCACAATGAATCCACAAAAGAAGGCAGCTAAAAAAGAAAGAGGCATTTTGGATTTATAAACTCAATGCAATGCAACCCTTGGGTTTAAATAAAGAATTGGATTATACTCTATTTTTATAATAATTTTTGTAAACATATTGAGTTATGCAATTTCTAATTTGCTTCAATTGTTTTTCATCTAACTTGTTTTCAATCAAATTTGCTGCAATTGTTTTTCAACAATTTTTTTTTTAATAATTTTCATCAATTTGTCTATCAGCAACATATTTGGTTAAATTACATTGGTATCTGTATATGTCATTGTTCTGCATATGTATATATTTTTTTGTATTGATTTTAATTCTATCTTGCACCAAGGTGAAACAAGAACATTAAGTTCTAATATAGATGTAATGAAGTGAGTAACCACTAGGTGGAAGTGTTGACACCTGTGTGCAGGTAGGCCTTTATAAGGTTTGATCAGTGTGTTTTAGCTTTGTATGATTTAGGGTTCTCTACCCGAAACGTCACCTTTTTATTCCAGTATGTGGAAATAAAGATATTTTTATACTGCAAGGTGCTGCCTTCTTTTGTGGATTCATTGTGGCTAAAGGGATTACAGCACCCTTTCTGGCCTGCACCTGACAGTGGAGCTGAGCTACAAACTGTTCTAATATTCTGGAACTAAGAGCAATATTCAATGCGCTTCAGGCGTGGCCTCAGTTGGCTTCGGCCAAATTCATCAGATTCCAGTTGGACAATATCACGACTGTGGCGTATATCAATCATCAGGGGGGGAACAAGGAGTTCCTTAGCGATGATAGAAGTATCAAAGATAATCCGATGGACGGAGGCCCACTCTTGCTATCTATCAGCAATCTACATCCCAGGAGTAGAGAACTGGGAAGCGGATTTTCTAAGTCATCAGACTTTTCATCCGGGGGAGTGGGAACTCCATCCGGAGGTGTTTGCCTCATTGATTCGCCAATGGGGCAGACCGGAATTTGATCTGATGGCATCTCGTCAGAATGCCAAGCTTCCACGCTATGTATCCAGGTCGAGGGATCCTCAGGCCGAACTGATAGATGCCTTGGCAGTACCTTGGTCGTTCAGCCTAGCTTATGTGTTTCCACCGTTTCCTCTCCTTCCACGTGTGATTGCTCGGATCAAACAGGAGAGAGCTTCAGTAATCTTGATAGCGCCTGTGTGGCCACGCAGGACTTGGTATGTGGATCTAGTGGACATGTTCTCTCTGCCACCGTGGAAACTTCCTTTGAGACAGGACCTTCTCATTCAAGGACCTTTCCAACATCCAAATCTAAATGCTCTGCAGCTGACTGCTTGGAGATTGAACGCTTGATTTTATCTAAGCGGGGATTCTCTGATTCGGTCATCGATACTTTGATACAGGCTCGTAAGCCTGTCACTAGAAAAATCTATCATAAGGTATGGCGTAAATATCTTTATTGGTGTGAATCCAAGGGTTACTCATGGAGTAAAGTTTGGATTCTGTCTTTTCTCCAAGAAGGATTAAAGAAAGGGTTATCAGCAAGTTCCTTAAAGGGACAGATTTCTGCTTTGTCAATTTTGCTTTACAAACGTATGGCAGATGTGCCAGATGTTCAGTCTTTTTGTCAGGCTCTATCCAGAATCAAGCCTGTATTTAGACCAGTTACTCCTCCCTGGAGTTTGAATTTAGTTATTCGAGTTCTTCAAGGGGTTCCGTTTAAACCCATGCATTCCATAAATATTAAATTGTTATCTTGGAAAGTTCTGTTTCTTTCATGTAATTGGCAAGAGTCCATGAGCTAGTGACGTATGGGATATACATTCCTACCAGGAGAGGCAATGTTTCTTAAACCTCAAAATGCCTATAAATACATCCCCACCACACCCACAATTCAGTTTTACAAACTTTGCCTCCTATGGAGGTGGTGAAGTAAGTTTGTGCTAGATTTCTACGTTGATATTCGCTTCTCAGCATGCTGAAGCCCGGTACCTCTCAGAGTGCAGTGAATGACAGAGGGATGTGAAGGGAGTATTACCTATTGAATGCAATGGTCATCCTAACAGGGATCTATTTCATAGGTTCTTTGTTATCGGTCGTAGAGATTCATCTCCTACCTCCCTTTTCAGATCGACGATATATTCTTATATACCATTACCTCTACTGATTCTCATTTCAGTACTGGTTTGGCTATCTACTTTATGTAGATGAGTGTCTTTTGGTAAGTATTATTTATTTTTACCAGTGAAACCAATATAACATCTCAACATTCACAAATATACATTTCTGACATTCAAAAACAAAACAAAAACAAATCAGTGACCAATATAGCCACCTTTCTTTGCAAGGACACTCAAAAGCCTGCCATCCATGGATTCTGTCAGTGTTTTGATCTGTTCACCATCAACATTGCGTGCAGCAGCAACCACAGCCTCCCAGACACTGTTCAGAGAGGTGTACTGTTTTCCCTCCTTGTAAATCTCACATTTGATGATGGACCACAGGTTCTCAATGGGGTTCAGATCAGGTGAACAAGGAGGCCATGTCATTAGATTTTCTTCTTTTATACCCTTTCTTGCCAGCCACGCTGTGGTGTACTTGGACGCGTGTGATGGAGCATTGTCCTGCATGAAAATCATGTTTTTCTTGAAGGATTCAGACTTCTTCCTGTACCACTGCTTGAAGAAGGTGTCTTCCAGAAACTGGCAGTAGGACTGGGAGTTGAGCTTGACTCCATACTCAACCCGAAAAGGCCCCACAAGCTCATCTTTGATGATACCAGCCCAAACCAGTACTCCACCTCCACCTTGCTGGCGTCTGAGTCGGACTGGAGCTCTCTGCCCTTTACCAATCCAGCCACGGGCCCATCCATCTGGCCCATCAAGACTCACTCTCATTTCATCAGTCCATAAAACCTTAGAAAAATCAGTCTTGAGATATTTCTTGGCCCAGTCTTGACGTTTCAGCTTGTGTGTCTTGTTCAGTGGTGGCCGTCTTTCAGCCTTTCTTACCTTGGCCATGTCTCTGAGTATTGCACACCTTGTGCTTTTGGGCACTCCAGTGATGTTGCAGCTCTGAAATATAGCCAAACTGGTGGCAAGTGGCATCTTGGCAGCTGCACGCTTGACTTTTCTCAGTTCATGGGCAGTTATTTTGTGCTTTGGTTTTTCCACACGCTTCTTGCGACCCTGTTGACTATTTTGAATGAAACACTTGATTGTTCGATGATCACGCTTCAGAAGCTTTGCAATTTTAAGAGTGCTGCATCCCTCTGCAAGATATCTCACTATTTTTTACTTTTCTGAGCCTGTCAAGTCCTTCTTTTGACCCATTTTGCCAAAGGAAAGGAAGTTGCCTAATAATTATGCACACCTGATATAGGGTGTTGATGTCATTAGACCACACCCCTTCTCATTACAGAGATGCACATCACCTAATATGCTTAATTGGTAGTAGGCTTTCGAACCTATACAGCTTGGAGTAAGACAACATGCATAAAGAGGATGATGTGGTCAAAATACTCATTTGCCTAATAATTCTGCACTCCCTGTATATGTTTTATACTTATATTTGCCATGATTCAGGTTAATCAGTATATTTCCTTCTTACAGACTGTCAGTTTCATTTTGGGAAATGCATATGAAAAAATTATTTCTTACCTGAAAATTTTTCAAATTGACTTTCAATTCTAAATTGCGGGCTGTTAGGCTCGCGGGAGCGCAAAATGCTATAATTTATTGCGTCAATTTTGGCACAAAACTTTTGTTGGTGCGAGAATTAAGTTTGTTGACGTAATGATGTCATTTCCGGCGTCTTAGTTGGCTTCAAGAGTTTTCACGTAGTTGCGTCATCTATGACGCTCGTGTTTGTTGCAGACGTTTTTGGCGCCAAAAAACATTTTGTCAGTTTGGGCGTCATACTTGGCGCCAGATTTTTGACATTATTTAAGTCATTCTTTCTTTTTGCTTCTGGTTTCCAGAGGCTTATTCTGTTTGCATTTTTTCCCATTCCTGAAACTGTCATATAATGAAATTGATAATTTTGCTTTATATGTTGTTTTTTCTATTACATATTGCAAGATGTCTCAATCTGACCCTGTCTCAGAATCTACTTCTGGAATGCTGCTGCCTGATGTCGGTTCAACCAAAGCTAAGTGCATTTGTTGTAAACTTGTGGTAACTGTTCCTCCGGCTGTAGTTTGTGTTAGTTGTCATGATAAACTTTCAAAAGCAGACAATATTTACATTAGTAGTAATCCATTACCTGTTGTTGTTCCTTCAACATCTAATGTTCAGGATATTCCTGTTAATGTGAGAGAATTTGTTTCTAATTCTATTCAGAAGGCCCTGTCTGTTATACCACCTTCTAATAAACGTAAAAGGTCTTTTAAAACTTCTCATAAATTTGATGAATTTTTAAATGACCGACAGCATTCTGATTTATCTATCTCTGATGAGGATCTATCTGGTTCAGAAGATTCTGCCTCAGATATTGAGACTGACAAAACTTCATATTTATTTAAAATGGAGTATATTCGTTCTTTATTAAAAGAGATGTTGATTGCATTAGATATGGAGGAGACCAGTCCTCTTGATATTAAAACCAGTAAACGATTGAATTCGGTTTTTAAACCTCATGTAGTTATTCCAGAGGTTTTTCCAGTTCCTGATGCTATTTCAGATGTAATTTCTAGGAAATGGAATAGTCTGGGTACTTCATTTACTCCTTCTTCAAGGTTTAAGAAACTGTACCCTTTGCCGACTGATAGATTGGAGTTTTGGGAAAAGATCCCCAAAGTTGATGGGGCCATCTCTACTCTTGCTAAGCGTACTGCTATTCCTACGGCAGATAGTACTTCTTTTAAAGATCCTTTAGATAGGAAGCTTGAAACTTATCTAAGGAAGGCTTATTTATGTTCAGGTCATCTTATTAGGCCTGCTATTTCTTTGGCTGATGTTGCTGCGGCTTCAACTTTTTGGTTGGAAACTTTAGCGCAACAAGTACCAGATCCTAATGTGTATAGCATTGTTAAGCTAATTCAACATGCTAATAATTTCATTTGTGATGCCATTTTTAATATCATTAGAATTGATGTTAGATATATGTCTTTAGCTAT
This sequence comes from Bombina bombina, assembly GCF_027579735.1. Lineage (NCBI taxonomy): Eukaryota > Metazoa > Chordata > Amphibia > Anura > Bombinatoridae > Bombina > Bombina bombina. The sequence continues at coordinate 303,299,954 of NC_069502.1, read as the reverse complement.
ATTAGCTAGAAGAGCTTTATGGCTTAAATCTTGGAATGCGGATATGACTTCTAAGTCAACGTTGCTATCTCTTTCTTTCCAAGGTAATAAATTATTTGGTTCTCAGTTGGATTCTATTATTTCAACTGTCACTGAGGGGAAGGGAGCCTTTTTGCCTCAGGATAAAAAATCTAAGGGTAAATTTAGGGCTGCTAACCGTTTTCGTTTATTTCGTCAGAATAAGGAACAGAATCCTGACCCTTCCACTAAAGGAACGTTTTCCAATTGGAAGCCTACTCCAGTCTGGAATAAATCCAAGCCTTTGAGAAAATCAAAATCAGCCCCCAAGTCCGCATGAAGGTGCGGCCCTCATTCCAGCGCAGCTGGTAGGGGGCAGACTAAGAATTTTCTAAGATGTGTGGATCAATTCAATCCAAAATCATTGGATCCAGAACATTGTTTCTCAAGGGTACAGAATAGGTTTCAAGGTAAGTCCGCCTGTGAGAAGTTTCTTTCTCTCACGTATTCCAGTGAACCCAGTAAAGGCTCAGGCTTTCCTGAAGTGTGTTTCCAGAATTGTGCCAGTTCCCTTTCCGGAACGGGGTCTGGGGTTTTATTCAAATATGTTCATTGTTCCAAGAAAGAGAATTCTTTCAGAACAGTTCTGGATCTAAAAATTTTGAATCGTTACGTAAGAATACCAACATTCAAAATGGTGACTATATGGACTATTCTGCCTTTTGTTCAGCAAGGGCATTATATGTCCACAATAGACTTACAGGATGCATATCTTCATATTCCGATTCATCCAGATCACTATCAGTTCCTGAGATTCTCTTTTCTAGACAAGCATTACCAATTTGTTGCTCTTCCTTTTGGCCTAGCAACAGCTCCAAGGATCTTTTCAAAGGTTCTCTGTGCCCTACTCTCTGTAATCAGAGAACAGGGTATTGCGGTGTTTCCTTATTTAGACGATATCTTGTTACTCGCTCAGTCTTTACGTTCTGCAGAATCTCACATGAATCAACTAGTGTTGTTTCTTCAAAGACATGGTTGGAGGATCAATTTACCAAAAAGTTCCTTGATTCCTCAGACAAGGGTAACCTTTTTAGGATTCCAAATAGATTCAGTATCCATGACTTTCTCTCTAACAGACAAAAGACGTCTGAAATTGGTTTAAGCTTGTCGTAACTTTCAGTCTCAGTCATTCCCTTCAGTAGCTATGTACATGGAGGTTTTAGGTCTCATGACTGCAGCATCGGACGTAATCCCCTTTGCTCGTTTTCACATGAGACCTCTTCAGCTTTGTATGCTGAGCCAGTGGTGCAGGGATTATACAAAGATATCACAATTAATATCCTTAAATCCCAATATTCGACTATCTCTGACTTGTTGGTTAGATCACCATCGTTTAGTTCAGGGGGCCTCTTTTGTTCGTCCAACCTGTACTGTGATTACAACAGATGCAAGTCTTTCAGGTTGGGGAGCTGTCTGGGGATCTCTGACAGCGCAGGGGGTTTGGAAATCTCAAGAGGCGAGTAAAGCAATCAATATTTTGGAACTCTGTGCGATTCTCAGATCTCTTCAGTTTTGGCCTCTTCTGAAGAGAGAACCGTTTATTTGTTTTCAGACAGATAATGTCACAACCGTGGTGTATGTCAATCATCAAGGTGGGACTCGCAGTCCTCAAGCTATGAAAGAAGTATCTCGGATACTTGCATGGGCGGAATCCAGCTCCTGTCTAATCTCTGCGGTCCATATCCCAGGTATAGACAATTGGGAAGAGTATTATCTCAGTCGTCAGACTTTACATCCGGGAGAATGGTCTCTTCACCCAGATGTGTTTCTTCAGATTGTTCAGATGTGGGGGCTTCCAGAAATAGATCTGATGGCTTCTCATCTAAACAGGAAACTTCCCAGGTATCTGTCCAGGTCCAGGGATCCTCAGGCGGAAGCAGAGGATGAGTTGTCACTTCCTTGGAATTATCAACCTGCTTATGTCTTTCTGCCTCTAGTTCTTCTTCCAAGAGTGATTTCCAAAATCATAATGGAGCGTTCATTTGTACTGCTGGTGGCTCCAGCATGGCCACACAGGTTTTGGTATGCGGATCTTGTTCGGATGTCCAGTTGCCAACCTTGGCCACTTCCGTTAAGGCCAGACCTTCTATCTCAAGGTCCATTTTTCCATTAGGATCTCAAATCATTAAATTTGAAGGTATGGAGATTGAACACCTAGTGCTTAGTCATAGAGGTTTCTCTGACTCAGTGATTAATACTATGTTGCAGGCTCGCAAATCTGTGTCTAGAAAGATTTATTAATGAGTTTGGAAGACTTACATTTCATGGTGTTCTTCTCATAAATTCTCTTGGCATTCTTTTAGAATTCCTAGAATTTTACAGTTTCTTCAGGATGGTTTGGATAAGGGTTTGTCTGCAAGTTCCTTGAAAAGACAAATCTCTGCTCTTTCTGTTCTGTTTCACAGAAAAATTGCCAATCTTCCTGATATTCATTTTTTTATACAGGCTTTGGTTCGTATCAAGCCTGTCATTAAGCCAATTTCTCCTCCCTGGAGTCTTAATTTGGTTTTGAAGCCTTTACAGGCTCCTCCGTTTGAGCCTATGCATTCTCTGGACATTAAATTACTTTCTTGGACAGTGTTGTTCCTTTTGGCCATCTCTTCTGCTAGAAGAGTTTATGAATTATCTGCTCTTTCTTGTGAGTCTGCTTTTCTGATTTTTCATCAGGATAAGGCGGTTTTGCGGAATTTACCTAAAGTTGTGAATTCCAACAACATTAGTAGAGAAATTGTTGTCCCTTTGTTGTGTCCTAATTCTCTGGAGAGATCTTTACATTCTTTGGATGTGGTTAGAGCTTTGAAATATTATTTTGATTTGAAGCTACTAAAGATTTCAGAAAGACTTCTAGTCTATTTGTTATCTTTTCTGGTTCTAGGAAAGGTCAGAAGGCTTCTGCCATTTCTTTGGCATCTTGGTTAAAGCTTTTGATTCATCATGCTTATTTGGAGTCAGGTAAATCCCCACTTCAGAGGATTACGGCTCATTCTACTAGGTCACTTTTTACTTCCTGAGCTTTTAAGAATGAAGCTTCTGTTGATCAGATTTGCAAAGCAGCAACTTGGTCTTCTTTGCATACTTTTACTAAATTCTACCATTTTGATGTTTTCTCTTCTTCAGAAGCAGTTTTTGGTAGAAAAGTACTTCAGGCAGCTGTTTCAGTTTTATTCTTCTGCTTATAATTTCAGTTTTTTTCATTATAAAGATTAAAACTTTTGATTTGGGTTGTGGATTATTTTTACAGCGGAATTGGTTGTCTTTATTTTTATCCCTCCCTCTCTAGTGACTCTTGCGTGGAGTTCCACATCTTGGGTATTTGATATCCCATACATCACTAGCTCATGTTCTCTTGCCAATTACATGAAAGAAAACATAATTTATGTAAGAATTTACCTGATAAATTCATTTCTTTCATATTGGCAAGAGTCCATGAGACCCACCCTTTTTATGGTGGTTATGATTTTTTTGTATAAAGCACAATTATATTTCCAATTCCTTTTTCTCTTGTTAGGTGTATCCAGTCCAAGGATCATCCATTACTTGTGGGATATTCTCCTTCCCAACAGGAAGCTGCAAGAGGATCACCCACAGCAGAGCTGTCTATATAGCTCCTCCCCTAACTGCCACCTCCAGTCATTCTCTTGCAGCTCTCGAGAAGCATGGAAGCAGTTAGAGAGATGTGGTGTAATTTAGTTGTTTTTCTTCAATTCAAGAGTTTGTTATTTTCAAATGGTACCGGAGTTGTACTATCTTGGTCTCAGGCAGAAAATAGAAGAAGAATCTGCCTGTGGTCTCTAATGATCTTAGCAGGTTGTAACTAAGATCCATTGCTGTTCTCACACTTAACTGAAGAGAGAGGTAACTTCAGCTTGGGGAATGGCGTGCAGGGTATCCTGCTATGAGGTATGTGCAGTCTAAATTTTTCTAGAGAAATGTATATGCTAGAAAATGCTGTTGATACCGGATTTATTCAAGGTAAGCATGATTACAGTGATTTAATAATGACTAGTATCATGCTTACTATTAGAGGTAACACTCTTATTATTTTTTCAAGTTACTGAAATATTAAACGTTTGCTGGGAGTGCTTAAACGTTTTTTATATGCCTTTTGGTGATAAACTTTATTGGGGCCCAGTTTTTTCCACATGGCTGGCTTAAATTTGCCTAGAGATAGTTTGTTAGGCCTCTCACTGTGTAGACAGGAAGTGGGAGGGGCCTAATTTTGCGCCTAATTGCGCATTAGCTTTTGCAGACTGAGACATCCAGTTTCCTTGAAGGAGTTCCCTGAATGCTATAGGACCTCTCTGAAGGGTTTTGGTGCTTTCTAAAGTCGTTTGTATGGCAAGGTAGGGCCACAGCAGAGCTGTGGCAGTTTGTTATGACTGTTAAAAAAACACAATTTATGCTTACCTGATAAATTTATTTCTCTTGTGGTGTATCCAGTCCACGGATCATCCATTACTTGTGGGATATTCTCATTCCCAACAGGAAGTTGCAAGAGGACACCCACAGCAGAGCTGTTATATAGCTCCTCCCCTAACTGCCATATCCAGTCATTCGACCGAAAACACGCAGAGAAAGGAGAAACCATAGGGTGCAGTGGTGACTGTAGTTTAAATGAAAAAATTACCTGCCTTAAAATGACAGGGCGGGCCGTGGACTGGATACACCACAAGAGAAATAAATTTATCAGGTAAGCATAAATTGTGTTTTCTCTTGTAAGGTGTATCCAGTCCACGGATCATCCATTACTTGTACCAAAGCTAAAGTACACGGATGAAGGGAGGGACAAGGCAGGTACTTAAACGGAAGGTACCACTGCCTGTAAAACCTTCTCCCAAAAATAGCCTCCGAAGAAGCAAAAGTATCAAATTTGTAGAATTTTGAAAAAGTATGAAGCGAAGACCAAGTCGCCGCCTTGCAAATCTGTTCAACAGAAGCCTCATTTTTAAAGGCCCAAGTGGAAGCCACAGCTCTAGTAGAATGAGCTGTAATCCTTTCAGGAGGCTGCTGGCCAGCAGTCTCATAGGCTAAGCGGATTATGCTTCTTAGCTAAAAAGAAAGAGAGGTTGCCGAAGACTTTTGACCTCTCCTCTGTCCAGAGTAGACAACAAACAAAGCAGATGTTTGACAAAAATCTTTAGTAGCTTGTAAGTAAAACTTTAAAGCACGAACCACATCCATATTGTGTAATAGACGTTCCTTCTTTGAAGAAGGATTAGGACACAAGGATGGAACAACAATCTCTTGATTGATATTCTTGTTAGATACCACCTTAGGTAAAAACCCAGGTTTGGTACGCAGGACTACTTTATCCGTATGGAAGATCAGATAAGGAGAATCACATTGTAAAGCAGATAACTCGGAGACTCTACGAGCCGAGGAAATAGCTACCAAAAACAGAACTTTCCAAGATAAAAGCTTGATATCTATGGAATGAAGAGGTTCAAACGGAACTCCTTGAAGAACCTTAAGAACCAAATTTAAGCTCCATGGGGGAGCAACAGGTTTAAACACAGGCTTGATTCTAACCAAAGCCTGACAAAATGCCTGAACGTCTGGAACATCTGCCAGACGCTTGTGCAAAAGAATAGATAGAGCAGAAATCTGTCCTTTTAAGGAACTAGCTGACAATCCTTTTTCCAAACCATCTTGGAGAAAAGATAATATCCTGGGAATCCTAACCTTTGGATTCACACCAATAAAGATATGTACGCCATATTTTATGGTAAATTTTCCTGGTGACAGGCTTTCGTGCCTGTATTAAGGTATCAATGACTGACTCGGAGAAGCCACGCTTTGATAAAATCAAGCGTTCAATCTCCAGGCAGTCAGTTTCAGAGAAATTAGATTTGGATGGTTGAAAGGACCCTAAAGTAGAAGGTCCTGTCTCAGAGGCAGAGTCCATGGTGGAAAGGATGACATGTCCACCATATCTGCATACCAGGTCCTGCGTGGCCACGCAGGCGCTATCAAAATCACTGATGCTCTCTCCTGCTTGACCTTGGCAATCAGTCGAGGGAGCAGAGGAAACGGTGGAAACACATAAGCCAGGTTGAAAGACCAGGGCGCTGCTAGAGCATCTATTAGCGTCGCCTTGGGATCCCTGGACCTGGATCCGTAACAAGGAAGCTTGGCGTTCTAGCGAGATGCCATGAGACCCAGTTCTGGTTTGCCCCAATGATGAATCAATTGTGCAAACACCTCCGGATGGAGTTCCCACTCTCCCGGATGAAAAGTCTGACGACTTAAAAATCCGCCTCCCAGTTCTCTACACCTGGGATATGGATAGCTGATAGGTGGCAAGAGTGAGTCTTTGCCCAGCGAATTATCTTTGAGACTTCCAACATCGCTAGGGAACTTCTTGTTCCCCCTTGATAGTTGATGTAAGCCATAGTCGTGATGTTGTCCGACTGAAATCTGATGTACCTCAGAGTTGCTAACTGAGGCCAAGCCTGAAGAGCATTGAATATTGCTCTTCCAGAATATTTATTGGAAGGAGTGTCTCCTCCTGAGTCCACGATCCCTGAGCCTTCAGGGAGTTCCAGACTGCACCCCAACCTAGAAGGCTGGCATCTGTTGTTACAATTGTCCAATCTGGCCCCGAGATAGCCACCATAGAAGAGAATCCCGATTTAGTAGAGGGGACAAATCTGTGTAATCCCCGTTCCACTGACTGAGCATGCATAGTTGCAGCGGTCTGAGATGTAGGCATGCAAACGGCACTATGTCCATTGCAGCTACCATTAAGCCGGTTACTTCCATGCACTGAGCCACCGAAGGGCGCGGAATGGAATGAAGAACACGGCAGGAATTTAGAAGCTTTGATAACCTGGACTCCGTCAGGTAAATTTTCATTTCTACAGAATCTATCAGAGTCCCTAGGAAGGAAACTCTTGTGAGTGGGGATAGAGAACTCTTTTCCTCGTTCACTTTCCACCCATGCGATCTCAGAAATGCCAGTACTACGTCCGTATGAGACTTGGCAATTTGGAAGTTTGACGCCTGTATCAGGATGTCATCTAAATAAGGGGCCACTGCTATGCCCCAGCGGCCTTAGGACCACCAGAAGCGACCCCAGAACCTTCGTAAAGATTCTTGGGGCTGTAGCTAATCCAAAGGGAAGAGCTACAAACTGGTAATGCCTGTCTAGAAAGGCAAACCTGAGAAACCAATGATGATCTTTGTTATCGGAATGTGAAGATAAGCATCCTTTAAATCCACTGTAGTCATATATTGACCCTCCTGGATCATAGGTAGGATGGTACGAATAGTTTCCATCTTGAATGATGGAACTCTGAGGAATTTGTTTAAGATCTTTAGATCCAAAATTGGTCTGAAGGTTCCCTCTTTTTTGGAAACCACAAACAGATTTGAGTAAAAACCCTGTCCCTGTTCCTCCTTTGGAACTGGATGGATCACTCCCATAACTAGGAGGTCTCGTACACAGTGTAAGAATGCCTCTCTCTTTATCTGGTTTGCAGATAATTGTGAAAGGTGAAATCTCCCTTTTGGGGGGGGAAGCTTTGAAGTCCAGAAGATATCCCTGGGATATAATTTCCAACACCCAGGGATCCTGGACATCTCTTGCCCATGCCTGGGCGAAGAGCGAAAGTCTGCCGTTACCGGATAGGGGGCCGTTCCTTCATGCTGTCTTAGAGGCAGCAGCAGGCTTTTTGGCCTGCTTACCTTTGTCCCAGGTCTGGTTTGGTCTCCAGACCATCTTGGACTGAGCAAAAGTTCCCTCTTGTTTGCATTAGAGGAAGTTGATGCCGCACTTGCCTTGAAGTTTCGAAAGGCACGAAAATTAGACTGTTTGGCCCTTGATTTGGACCTGTCCTGAGGAAGGGCATGACCTTTTCCTCCAGTGATATCAGCAATAATCTCCTTCAAACCAGGCCCGAATAGGGTCTGCCCCTTGAAGGGAATGTTAAGCAGCTTAGATTTTGAAGTCACGTCAGCTGACCATGATTTAAGCCATAGCGCCCTGCCCGCCTGTATAGCAAAACCAGAATTCTTAGCCATTAGTTTAGTCAAATGAACAATGGCATCAGAAAACAAAGGAATTGGCTAGCTTAAGTGCTCTAAGCTTGCCAAGTATGTCATCCAATGGAGTCGCTACCTGTAAAGCCTCTTCCAGAGACTCAAACCAGAACGCCGCAGCAGCAGTGACAGGAGCAATGCATGCAAGGGGCTGTAGGATAAAACCTTATTGAATAAACATTTTCTTAAGGTAACCTTCTAATTTTTTATCCATTGGATCTAAAAAAGCACAACTGTCCTCGACAGGGATAGTAGTATGCTTTGCTAAAGTAGAAACTGCTCCCTCCACCTTAGGAACTGTCTGTCATAAGTCCCGTGTGGTGGCGTCTATTGGAAACATTTTTCTAAAAATAGGAGGGGAAGAGACCGTCACACCTGGTCTATCCCATTCCTTATTAATAATTTCTGTAAACCTTTTAGGTATTGGAAAAACATCAGTACACACCGGCACTGCATAGTATTTATCCAGTCTACACAATTTCTCTGGCACTGCAATTGTATCACAGTCATTCAGAGCAGCTAAAACCTCCCTGAGAAACACGCGGAGGTGTTCAAGCTTATATTTAAATGTAGAAATATCAGAATCAGGTTGCATCATCTTTCCTGAGTCAAAAACATCACCCACAGACTGGTTCTTAAAGCGTCAGTATGCTCTGCATTTCGTCTAACCCCAGAGCTATCTCGCTTACCTCTAAATTCAGGTAGTCTGGCTAATACCGCTGACAGTGTATTATCCATGACTGCCGCCATGTCTTGTAAAGTAATCGCTATGGGCGCCCTAGATGTACTTGGCGTCATTTGAGCGTGAGTCCCTTGAGCGGGAGTCAAAGGATCTGACATGTGGGGAGAGTTAGTCGGCATAACTTCCCCCTCGTCAGATTCCTCTGGTGATAAAAAATTTTTAAAGACAGAATATGATCTTTATTGCTTAAAGTGAAATCAGTACATTTGGTACACATTCTAAGAGGGGGTTCCACCATGGCTTTTAAACATAATGAACAAGGAGCTTCCTCTATGTCAGACATGTTTGTACAGACTAGCAATGAGACTAGCAAGCTTGGAAAACACTTTAAATCAAGTTAAAAGCAAATATAAAAAACAGTACTGTGCCTTTAAGAGAAACAAATTTTGTCAAAATTTGAAAAACAGTGAAAAAAGGCAGTAAATCAAACTAAATTTTTACAGTGTATGTAATAAGTTAACAGAGCATTGCACCCACTTGCAAATGGATGATTAACCCCTTAATTAAAAAAACGGATAAAAAAAAATGATATAGACGTTTTTTAACAGACACAACAAACTGCCACAGCCTGCTGTGGCCCTACCTTCCCCAATAAACGACTTTGGAAAGCCTTTGAGCCCTTTAGAGATGTCCTATAGCATACAGGGGACTCCTGAGGGAAGCTGGATGTCACAGTTTGTAATTTTAACTGCAACAACTGTAATTTTTATACTACAACAGTGGAAAGCCTCAGGAAACTGTTTGTAGGCAAAATTTAAGCCAGCCATGTGGAAAAAACTAGGCCCCAATAAAGTTTTATCACCAAAGCATATATAAAAACGATTAAACATGCCAGCAAACGTTTTATATTGCAATTTTATAAGGGTATTACCCCTGAGAGTAAGCATGATACCAGTCACTATTAAATCACTGTATTCAGGCTTAACTTACATTAATCCGGTATCAGCAGCATTTTCTAGCATTTTCCATTTCTAGAAATAATTGTAACTGCACATACCTCATAGCAGAGTAACCTGCACGCCATTCTCCCGCTGAAGTTACCTCTCTCCTCAGACATAAGTGAGAACAGCAATGGATCTTAGTTACAACCTGCTAAGATCATAGAAAACTCAGGCAGATTCTTCTTCTATTTACTACCTGGGATAAAATAGTACAACTCCGGTACCATTTAAAATAACAAACTTTTGATTGAAGATAAAAAACTAACTATATTTCACCACTCTCTCTTACTACCTCCATGCCTGTTGAGAGTTGCAAGAAAATGACTGGATATGGCAGTTAGGGGAGGAGCTATATAACAGCTCTGCTGTGGGTGTCCTCTTGCAACTTCCTGTTGGGAATGAGAATATCCCACAAGTAATGGATGATCCGTGGACTGGATACACCTTACAAGAGAAACGTCTATTTAGTTTTTTTGATCCGTTTTTGAAACTAAGGGGATAATCATCCATTTGCAAGTGGGTGCAATGCTCTGTTAGCCTATTATACACACTGTAAACATTTCGTTTGTTTTACTGCTTTTTTTCACTGTTTTTCAAATTCTGACCTTTTTTATTTTTCTTAAAGGCACAGTACCATTTTTATTTTTTGCTTGTTAACTTTCTGTAAAGTGTTTTCCAAGCTTGCTGGTCTCATTGCTAGTCTGTTTAAACATGTCTGACATAGAGGAAACTCCTTGTTCATTATGTTTAGAAGCCATGGTGGAACCCCCTCTTAGAATGTATACCAAATGTACTGATTTCACTTTAAGTTATAAAGACCATATTATGTCTTTAAAAGATTTATCACCAGAGGAATCTGACAAGGGGGAAGTTATGCCGACTAACTCGCCCCACGTGTCAGAGCCTTTGACTCCCACTCAAGGGACTCACGCTCAAGAGGCGCCAGGTACATCTAGCGCGCCCATGGCGTTTACTTTACAAGACATGGCGGCAGTCATGGATAATACACTGTCAGCGGTATTATCAAGACTACCTGGGTTACGAGGAAAGCGAGACAGCTCTGGGTTTAGAAGAAATAAAGAGCACTCTACGCTTTAGTAACTATGTCTGATACCCCCTCACAATATGCAGAAGCTGAGGAAGGAGAGCTTCTTTCTGTGGGTGAGGTTTCTGACTCAGGGAAGATGATTCAACCTGATTCTGATATGGCAACATTTCAATTTAAGCTTGAACACCTCCGTATGTTGCTCAGGGAGGTTTTAGCTACTCTGAATGACTGTGACACCATTGCAGTGCCAGAGAAATTGTGCAGATTGGATAAATACTATGCAGTGCCTGTTTACACTGATGTTTTTCCAATACCTAAAAGGTTTTCAGAAATTATTACTAAGGAATGGGATAGACCAGGTGTACCGTTCTCTCCCCCTCCTATTTTAAAAAAATTGTTTCCAATAGATGCCGCCACACGGGACTTATGGCAAACGGTCCCTAAGGTGGAGGGAGCAGTGTCTACCCTAGCTAAGCGTACTACTATCCCCGTCGAGGACAGTTGTGCTTTCTTAGATCCAATGGATAAAAAGTTAGATGGTTACCTTAAGAAAATGTTTATTCAACAAGGTTTTATTCTACAACCTCTTGCATGCATTGCCCCAGTCACTGCTGCGGCGGCCTTCTAATAAATCAAGGGCCAAACAAACTAATTTTCGTGCCTTTTCGAAACTTTAAGGCGAGCGCGGCATCAACTTCCTCTAATACAAAACAAGAGGGAACTTTTGCCCAGTCCAAGTCGGTCTGGAGACCTAACCAGGCTTGGAACAAAGGTAAGCAGGCCAAAAAGCCTGCTGCTGCCTCTAAGACAGCATGAAGGATTGGCCCCCGATCCGGTAACGGATCTAGTAGGGGGCAGACTTTCTCTCTTCGCCCAGGCTTGGGCAAGAGATGTCCAGGATCCCTGGGCGTTGGAAATTGTATCCCAGGGATATCTTCTGGACTTCAATGCTTCCCCTCCAAAAGGGAGATTTCATCTTTCACAATTATCTGCAAACCAGATAAAGAGAGAGGCATTCTTACATTGTGTTCAAGACCTCCAAGTTATGGGAGTGATCCACCCAGTTCCAAAGGAAGAACAGGGACAAGGCTTCTATTCAAATCTGTTTGTGGTTCCCAAAAAAGAGGGAACCTTCAGACCAATCTTAGATCTCAAGATCCTAAACAAATTTCTCAGGGTCCCATCATTCAAGATGGAGACTATTCGTACCATCCTACCTATGATCCAGGAGGGTCAATACATGACTACAGTGGATTTAAAGGATGCTTATCTTCACATTCCGATACACAAAGATCATCATCGGTTTCTCAGGTTTGCCTTCCTGGACAGAACTGGATCTCATGGTGTCTCGCCAGAACGCCAAACTTCCTTGTTACGGATACAGGTCCAGGGATCCCAAGGCAACGCTGATAGATGCTCTAGCAGCGCCTTGGTCCTTCAACCTGGCTTATGTGTTTCCACCGTTTCCTCTGCTCCCTCGTCTGATTGCCAAAATCAAGCAGGAGAGAGCATCAGTGATTTTGATAGCACCTGCGTGGCCACGCAGGACTTGGTATGCAGATCTGGGGGACATGTCATCCCTTCCACCATGGACTCGGCCTCTGAGACAGGACCTTCTACTTCAGGGTCCTTTCAATCATCCAAATCTAATTTCTCTGAGACTGACTGCCTGGAGATTGAACGCTTGATTTTATCAAAGCGTGGCTTCTCCTAGTCAGTCATTGATACCTTAATTCAGGCACGAAAGCCTGTCACCAGGAAAATCTATCATAAGATATGGCGTAAATATCTTTATTGGTGTGAATCCAAAGGTTACTCATGGAGTAAAGTCAGGATTCCCAGGATATTATCTTTTCTCCAAGAAGGATTGGAAAAGGGATTGTCAGCTAGTTCCTTAAAGGGACAGATTTCTGCTTTATCTATTCTTTTGCACAAGCGTCTGGCGGATGTTCCAGACGTTCAGGCGTTTGTCAGGCTTTAGTTAGAATCAAGCCTGTGTTTAAACCAGTTGCTCCGCCATGGAGTTTAAATTTGGTTCTTAAAGTTCTCCAAGGGGTTCCGTTTGAACCTCTTCATTCCATAGATATCAAGCTTTTATCTTGGAAAGTTCTGTTTTTGGTAGCTATTTCCTCGGCTCGTAGAGTTTCCGAGTTATCTGCCTTACAGTGTGATTCTCCTTATCTGATCTTCCATGCAGATAAGGTAGTTTTGCGTACCAAACCTGGGTTTTTACCTAAAGTGGTATCTAATAAGAATATCAATCAGGAGATTGTTGTTCCGTCATTGTGTCCTAATCCTTCTTCAAAGAAGGAACGTCTATTACACAATCTTGACGTGGTTCGTGCTTTAAAGTTTTATTTACAAGCTACTAAAGATTTTCGTCAAACATCTGCTTTGTTTGTTGTCTACTCTGGACAGAGGAAAGACCAAAAGGCTTCGGCAACTTCTCTTTCGTTTTGGCTAAGAAGTATAATACGCTTAGCTTATGAGACTGCTGGCCAGCAGCCTCCTGAAAGGATTACAGCTCATTCTACTAGAGCTGTGGCTTCCACATTGGCTTTTAAAAATGAGGCTTCTGTTGAACAGATTTGCAAGGCGGCGACTTGGTCTTCGCTGCATACTTTTTCAAAGTTTTATAAATTTGGTACTTTTGCTTGGTACCTTCCGTTTAAGTTCCTGCCTTGTCCCTCCCTTCATCCGTGTACTTTAGCTTTGGTATTGGTATCCCACAAGTAATGGATGATCCGTGGACTGGATACACCTTACAAGAGAAAACATAATTTATGCTTACCTGATAAATTTATTTCTCTTGTGGTGTATCCAGTCCACGGCCCGCCCTGTAATTTTAAGGCAGGTATATTTTATTTTTAAACTACAGTAACCACTGCACCCTATGGTTTCTCCTTTCTCTTGCTTGTCTTCGGTCGAATGACTGGAGGTGGCAGTTAGGGAAGGAGCTATATAGACAGCTCTGCTGTGGGTGATCCTCTTGCAGCTTCCTGTTGGGAAGGAGAATATCCCACAAGTAATGGATGATCCGTGGACTGGATACACCACAAGAGAAATAAATTTATCAGGTAAGCATAAATTATGTTTTTTTATGCTTTTTACTCCTTTCTTTATCACCCCACTACTTGGCTATTCATTAAACTGAATTGTGGGTGTGGTGAGGGGTGTATTTATAGGCATTTTGAGGTTTGGGAAACATTGCCCCTCCTGGTAGGACTGTATATCCCATACGTCACTAGCTCATGGACTCTTGCCAATATGAAAGAAATGAATTTATCAGGTAAGTTCTTACATAAATTATGCTTTCACTGATTAGGTGGGTGTGTTATATGCCCTGTTACAATGTATTGTATATGAGCGAGTGGTAATGGTACCCTTTGGTATACTCCCCATCCCCAATACAAGTTCAAGGGAGATCGTCTAGAAGTGAGGATTATATTACATTATCTATATCTTCAAGAGCTGATGTGTATTCATTTATCGTGTCTATTGTAGTCTCACCCAGTTTTCTTTCATGTAATTGGCAAGAGTCCATGAGCTAGTGCCGTATGGGATATACAATCCTTCCAGGAGGGGCAAAGTTTCCCAAACCTCAAAATGCCTATAAATATACCCCTCACCACACCCACAATTCAGTTTTACAAACTTTGCCTCATATGGAGGTGGTGAAGTAAGTTTGTGCTAAGATTTCTACGTTGACATGCGCTTCTCAGCATTTTGAAGCCTAATTCCTCTCAGAGTACAGCGAATGTCAGAGGGACGTGAAGAGAGTATCACCTATTGAATGTAATGATTTTCCTAATGGGGGTCTATTTCATAGGTTCTCTGTTATCGGTCGCGCGAGTGTGTCATTTCCGGATATTGTTGGCGCCAAAAAAATTTCATTTATGTTGTGCGTCATACTTGGCGCCAGATTTTTTTCATTATTTTAATACCCCATTGCTATTTGCTTCTTGCCTTTTTCTATGTCAGAAGACTATGCTATTGCATTTTTTGCTTTATATGTTGTTTTTTATTTTACATTTTGCAAGATGTCTCAATCTGATCCTGCCTCAGAAGCATCTGTTGGAACTTTGCTGCCTGATGTCGGTTCTACTAAAGCTAAGTGCATTATATTTCCGAATGTCATTTGTATTGGTTATCATGATAAACTTTTACATGCAGATATTGTGTCCATCAGTAAATAGTACATTGCCTGTTGTTGTTCCTTCAACTTTTAATGTACATGTTATACCTATGAAATTTAAAGATTTGTTACTGATTCTGTTCAGAAGGCTTTGTCTGCTATTCTGCCTTCTAATTATTATAAGGTCTTTTAAAACTTCTCATAAGGTTGATGAAATTTCAAATGACCGACAACATAATGAATTATCCTCCTCTGATGAGGATCTATCTGATTCAGAAGATCCTTCCTCAGATATTGACACTAACAAACCTACTTATTTATTTTAAATGAAGTATTTTTCGTTCTTTGTTAGAAGTGTTAATTATTTTTGGATATTGTGGAAACTAGTCCTCTTGATATTAGAACTAGTAAATTCTGTTTTTAAACCTCCTCCGGGTACTTCTTTTTTTTCCTTCTTCAAGGTTTTAAAAATTGTATCCTTTACCAGCAATTAATATAGAGTTTGGGAAAAGATCCTCAAGTTGATGGGGCTATTTCTACTCTTGCTGAACGTACCTCTATTCCTATGGAAGATAGTACTTAAAGGGACACTGAACCCAAATTTTTTATTTTGCGATAGAGCATGCAATTTTTTTTTTTTATTTTTTTTTTTTTATTATTGTATTTCAACAGAGTTATAAAATTTCATACAGTTTCAGAGGAAGCAACATAAAGGAAGGGCAAAACAAGTAATTAGAAACCCAACAATATTTTACATTTCATATCTTGGTATGCCCAAAAGAAAGAACAGAAAAAACAAAAGAAAAAACAATAAAAAAAAAAAAAGAGTAAACCCCTTCTGTAAAGTTTAAGAGCTTTCAACCTCTGTTAATCTTAACATATTGTTTCAGTCAGATACTCCTCGAACTTCATCATTAACTGTTGAAATACATTTTTCCTTTTTCTTTATTCCCCCCCTTGACAAAAGACAATTACAATTCAACGCAGCCATTGCAACACTCAGCAAGACACAACAAAAAAAAAAAAAAAAAGAGAAATAAAAATAAAATTTTACCAGAGGCCAAGCAAAACCAATTCAGTATTTCTGAATGGATATATTAAACTGTCAATTTCATTCGAGGGAAAAGATCTAATAAAAACAGACCACTTTCTGAAAAACAAAATAATATCCCTTTCTTCTTCCAGATTGGTGTCTATTTGTTCCAGAATACATTGTTTTTTTAAGGCAGTTTTTGACCTCTTGGATACTGGGGGCTGACCTATTTTTCCATTTTTTTAAGATTAAGTATCTTGCTGCTAAAATAGCTAAGTTAACTATTTTAGTATTTATTAGTCGGTCTTCCGATTCTTTCCATAGAAAAATAATATGTGCTGGCAAGAGAGTCAAAGGGGAGATTCCTAATGTATTAAGCCAATATTGTACCTTCAGCCAAAACTGTTGAATTTTTGGACAATTCCAAAGCATATGTAGAAGATTGGCCGATGGTAAGGAACATCTAGGGCATAGATTAAATTCAGTGTTCCTACATCGCACGGCTTTTTCAGGAGTGAAATAAGTCATACGTAATAATCTTATATGGGATTCTCTCCAAGATGAGGAGAGAGTAATTCTTAAGACCTCAGCTAGGGAATATTGAATTAATTCAATATCCCCCAAGTTCTGCGATAGAGCCACCGCCCAATTATCAAGTAATTTTTCCAAGCTAGAATTACCTTTTGAGGAGTTTAGGTCTCGATATATGGGGGAAACTGACATTAGGCCATTTTTAGCTAAAACTAGCCATTTCTCTACATTTCCCAATGACCAAGTCCAACCAAATTTATCGACTAAATTTAGAGCAAAGTGTCTTACTTGTAGGTAGGCAAAGAACTCTTTATGGGATAATTTGAACTCCTCTCTCAGAGTGCCAAAAGTTTTAATACATTTCTTTTCAAAATCCAACAATTGATACAATTTCCCCAGACCTAGTGTTTCCCATCTCTGGAAAGGAGACAAATTTAGACCCGCTTGAAATTGAGGGTTGCCTACTATTGGCATATGATTAGATACTCCTTGTTCAATATTAAGGAGGTTACACACTTTCCACCAGGCTAATAAAGGATTAAACATTGTTTTCATTTTTTTCACCTCTTTCGGTAGAGAGCTTCTAGTGCAATGAAGTATAGCTAAAGGGGTAAGTGGGTATAGAATATTTTTTTCCAATTCGTTGTTAGTGACATAATCTCTTTCTGACATCCAGTCCAAGATCAAGCGGGTCAAAAAGGCAAAATTATAAAGTTTAATATCTGGCAAAGCTAGCCCCGCATACTCTCTAGGAAGGGACAATTTAGTAAGCGAGATTCTGGGCTTTTTATTCTGCCAAATAAATTTTCTCAGTACAGCGTTAAATAGTAAAACATCTTTACCTTTGAGAACCAAAGGAGTGTTTTGTAAAATGTATAATATCTTCGGGAGGCAGACCATTTTATATAGGGCAATACGACCTGACAGTGATAGAGGAAGGTTTTGCCAGTTTTTCAGGTTTTCTTTAATTTTATTCAATACTGGAGGTATGTTAAGATTATACCATGTGTCTGGATTGGGAGAGATCATAATACCGAGGTATCTAAAGGAGCTGATCATTATTTTAAATGGAATATTACCCATAGAGTCCTTGGATTGGTTAATCCATAATAATTCGGATTTCATCATGTTCACTCTATAACCAGAGAAAGCCCCAAATTGTTGTATGATTAATATAAGTTTAGGGACGTTAATGGATGTTTTAGATGTATAAATTAAGATGTCATCAGCATATAAAGCTAATTTCATCTCTTTCTCACCAATCCTAATACCATCAAGATGTTGTCTGATGTATATGGCAAAGGGCTCAATTGAGATATTAAAAAGGAGGGGGGAAAGAGGACACCCCTGACGAGTACCTCTTTTAAGAAAAATATTTGAAGAAGTTAAACCATTGACTAATATTCGAGTAGAAGCTTTTATATATAAATTATCAATAAAATTGAAGAAATTACCTTGTAAGCCAAATTGTTGAAGAGAGTGTAACAGATGATCAAAATGAACAGAATCAAATGCTTTCTCCGCGTCAATTGCAATGATTGCAGCGTCCGGGGCGCCTCCCTCCCCCTCCTTCTCCCTTTTCTTGTTAAAATAATCTATAGTTAAAAAAAGTTCCCTGATTTTTGCTGACGAATTTCGTTTAGACATAAACCCTGCCTGATCTTTATGTATGATACTGGGGAGAAGTAGTTGGAGCCTATCTGCTACAATAGAGGACAGTATTTTATAATCGGTATTTAATAATGCTATCGGCCTGTATGATTCCTTTCTATCAGGCTCTTTCCCTTGTTTAAGAATTAAGGTTGTGAATGAAGCAGAAAAACTGGGTGGGGGAATAATGCCTTTTATATAGATCTCATTATATAAAGAAAGTAAATGAGGTGATATTGATTTGGCAAGTATTTTATAAAATTCGTTAGGCAAACCGTCGGGGCCCGAGGCTTTGTTTAAAGAAAGAGCAAGAATTGCTTTTGAAATCTCGGGCTCAGTTATGGGAAGATTGAGTGCTTCAACTAGATCTGCCGATACCGAATTATATGTGATTTTATCCCAAAAAGATTCCCGTACCTGTAAATTTGAGGTTTTCAGGGAGTATATGTCCTGATAATATTCTACAAAGGATTGAATTATGTCTTCTGAAGATGTAATTGTCTTATCTTCTCCCTGTAATGAGTCAATCACTGATGAGCACATCTCTTTTTACTAATTTTGCTAGCAGTTTTCCTGATTTGCTCCCATGCCTATATAATTTGGCTTGGAATTTCAGGTCTTTCTGTGTAGCCTTAAGTAAAAGAAAGGAGTCTCTTTCCTTTAGCACTTGGGTGTATTTTGCCCAGTTTCTAGGTGTTTTATCTAATAGGTAGGAGTTATAAGAATTAGAAACAGATCTTATGATTTCTCTTTCTCTAAGCTTAAATTTTTTTGTCCTGTTTATAGAATAAGCTAAAATTTCTCCTCTCAGAACCGCCTTGGCGGCTTCCCAAAAAATTATGGGACGATTAATGTATTCTTTGTTAAAGGAAGAGTATTCCTGGAACTTATTATTTAGCCAATTTTTAAATTTAATATCAGAAGCAAGGTAAGTGGGAAAAACAAATCTGGAATATCTTGAAGCAGGATTACTCGGGAAAAACTCTAAGAAGATTGGAGCATGATCCGATATACAAATAGGTAAAATTTTAACATCTAATTTTACTTTGCATAATCTCTCATCTATAAGAATCAGGTCAATTCTTGACAGTGACTTGTGCGCCTTAGAAAGGCAAGTAAAGTCTCTGGACTCTGGATTATGTGACCTCCATATATCTCTGAGTTGGAGATTTTGAAAAAGTTTGAGAAACATTTTGGCTTCTAAATTGTCCCTTTTGGTTCTGAGAGAGGAGTTCCTATGCCTTCCTATTCCTTAACCTGTCTAGGGGAAATTGTGGTGCCATGTTGAAGTCCCCACCTAATATCAAAAAACCTTCTGTGTAAGACATTAAATTTGCTTGGAGCTTTTCCCAAAAGGGAAAACTAAATACATTTGGAGCATATATATTACATAATGTGTAAAGTGTTTGGTCAATTTTAATTTTTACCATTAAAAACCTCCCTTCTGATCCTATTATTGGGGGAAGAGGAGGAGTTTGGAGTAAGAGAGTGTGCTCCAGACTACCACACCATGTAGCTTGATCCTAGGCGGCTTTTCTTTTGCGCGCCTGGCTCTCCCCTAGACCTGGGAAAGCCTTGCTACAGCACAAGAAAAAAAAAAAGTATTCCATCTGTGCTACCCCGGTAGCGCAAGTTTCCAACTGCGCTAAATAAGATCTGACCATCGAAGTGGGGTAAGCAGCCCAGAGACATTGTATATATTCACAGCCCCACCACAGTGGCGACCACCCGCAACTCACCCAATCTAACTACCGAACTGGAAAGGTCAACGAGGCTTGGGTAAACTGAAAGCACCCAGCTGGAGCGGTGCCGGCACCTGAAACGAGGCTCTGCAAGATCAGCTGTTCTCCCCACCCACCGGTGCTGCGAGTGGGGATTGAACAACGCAAGTCCTGGTTAACCCTGGCTCCCGCGAGAGGCACCTTCAAAGGGATCTTACCCCCACAAGCAGCGACGGATCTACCCCACCGATGTTGTGAGGTAGCTGCTGCAGGATAAGCCGATGACCAGGGGGAAAAAAGACCGGTATTACCCTTAGAATCTGAGCTGATTAATCCTAGCCACTGGTCCAGCTACAGACACAGAGCCGCGCAGTGAAGACGGGTGAGTGTGGGTTGGTGGCCCCTGTGTTTTCACACGCTTGTTGCCGAGAAGGGAAGCTGGGGATAAGCCAATAGCTAATCTAAGGGCTGGAACTCACTACTGGGCACAGGAACTTTGGCTTAAGCCCTGGTTGATTAAGCCCTGAAAGGGGAAGAAGTGGGGAGAGAGACAATTAAAATAAGAAATCAAAGCTTGAATTGCTGAACTTTTTGAATCTGCCTTATCCTGCTGAGGCACAACTGATTTAACTTTGTTTTTGCAGTTTTTCAACAAATTTTTGTTAAATGGTGGATTTTATTTAACTCATGAACAATTATTCTGACTTTTGTTTTCCCCTTCCTTCTTTCTCCTTCCTGCTCTCTGGACACTAAAGAGACTAACTATTGCCAGCGGGATTGGGGGCTTAGGAGCTAGCTGGCAACTTGAATGGAAGCTGGCTTTGAAACCGGTTATTGTTCTGCTGCATACAGCAGCTGTAGCCTATACAAGAGCTGAGATTTAAGCCCAAGCTCAGTTGTTTGGGTAGAAATTGCTTCCTGTGAGATTCATGGGAATTGGTCTTGTTTTCACTACCGTTTAATATTTGCTGGTATCAAGAAGTAACATTTTTTTTATAAGTTGATAACAATATTGTTGGGCATTTGTAAGGTTGAAATTGCTTGTTCCTGCCTGAATGATGTAGGGAAAAAGAGGAAAGAAATTGCTGGTCTTTTTTTTTCCCCTGAACTCCTTTTCTTTCCTCTTTCTCTCCTTTTCTTTCTTTTTTTTTTCTTTTCTCTGAATGGTACAACTGTGGAAAGGTAGATATAGAACCAAAAGCACATGATCCTGCACAGGTACAGAAATAATTCATTATTCCAAGAGGCAAGTTAAAATTAAGTCAGCTTTAATTTTCTAAGGCTACTTCCTGAGTGTATTAAGCATTTTTTATCGGTGGGTTATTTGTTCCTAACGGAGCTGTGTGAGACGAAATAGCATCAAGCATTTATTAATCCAGCATTATTTGGTACAAAACTGAATCATCCTATTCTAAGGCCGAGGTTAAGTGCTTAGTAAAAGTACTGAAGTGACCCAGAATAAGTTCAAGGCATCTAAAATTAACCCTATCTATACTGCTTCTTACAGTAATTTTTTCTTGCTGATTACTAATGATTAGTTTTCCTTGAATTCAATTGCTTCTGTTAGCTTAACATTAAGAGTAACATAGAAAATCATTTAGCTTAGATTTAGGTTATTAGTGGTGGCAATTCTGGTCCTTGTCTTGTGGCACCAGACTGTAATTCGTTCACTGGTTTTCCCGGTCTTAAAAATTTAGGGAATTCTTGGTCACTATTCCACCCTATTTCACTTGCACTGTATTTTTGTAGAGGCTAGCTGGTTTTTGGCTCCCCTCTTTTATTTATCACCTTATCTGGCACCCCTTCTGATAGGCACGTGCCTTTGGCACCCCACTTTCTAAGCACTTCTCTCCCCCTTTTTTTTTTCTTCTCTTCCCCTCACTAAAACACCTCCCTCATGGCAGGGCACACTCCCTAACCACTTAATCCACTCGGCGTTTATTGCACGTAATTTTTAGTACACTTCCTTGGTTGTGTATGGATAAATATATCACTTCACCTTCACTCACGGGGAAAAACACTCCGGGTATGGCCGCCAGGAACAAGGACCGTAAGAATAAAATCTTGCCGGGGACGCCGGCAGATACACCTATAGATCCTACACCATCGAACCCCCAAAATCTAACGACTCTAAAAGAAACAAATCTTGTTGCAAATATATTAGAAGCTATCACCCCGAAATTTGACTTACTGAAAAATGAAATCAGACAAGATATCTCCCTACTGACCGTAGAGGTCAGACAATTTTCAAAAAGAATCCAAGAGGCGGAACAGAGAATCTCAGATCTGGAGGATATGTCAAATGGTTATTTTTCTAAGCTTGAAGATCACCAATCTGAGATCCTGAAATTAAAAGCTAAGGTAGAAGATTTAGAAAATAGATCAAGGAGGAACAACCTCAGAATTATTGGTATTCCAGAATCAGTTAGGCAGGATGAGCTCATGCAGGTGATGACACACACCTTACCACAACTGTTAAAAATCCCCCCAGCGCAAACAAGCATCGCTATTGAGTGCACAGGCTGGGGAGGGCTCCTGATTCTTCAACCAATCTCACCAGATCCAGACCAATTATCGCAAAATTCCTGAACTATCAGGATAAAGTATTACTTCTTCAAGCTTACCGAAAACACCAACCCATTTTTTACAATGGGAATAAAATTTTGTTATTTTAAGATTTCGCTATAGAAACCTCCACAAAGAGGAAGGAGCTCTCTCTGGTCTGTGGTAGGATGCTGAAGATGGGCTGGCAAGCTACGGTTATATATCCAGCCAAACTTAGACTCACACACGATGGTCAAATGTTTTTTTTTTATTCAGCAGCTGACGCTGAGAAAAAGATAGTGGAACATGGGGCTAATTGTTAAATCTATTGTAAAAAATAAGGATTGTGTCAATTTCACTAAGGATGATAAAGGGTTTAATTTTTTTTTTTTTCCTTCTCTTCTCTATCCCTTGGCTTTCTCGCCCCCTCCCTCCCCTCCTGCTTGGGCTCTAGAGAGTATAAGGATTACCTGTGTATATCCACTTCCCCTTGTAAAGATACATGAATAATCTTAGGAATAAAGATATTAAAATCACGTCATGGAATATTGGAGGGATTACATCTCCCATCAAACGAAAAACAATCTTGACACACTTACAGAAAACCAAGTCCTTGATAGCGCTACTCCAGGAAACACACTTGAACGCAGAGGAATCGTTAAAATTGAAATCCTCCTGGGTGGCGGAATGTATTTTTGCCCCTTCAGCTAATAGGAGTAAGGGGGTTGCAATCCTGATTGGTAAGAAGCTAACCTACGAAAAACTAGACACTCTGATAGACCCAGACAGCAGGTTTATAATTTTAAAATTAAAAATTGTCAACTCAATTTTCACTATATGCAACTTGTATGCACCAAATATAATTGAGTATGGGTTCTGGGACTCTCTCCAGGCTAAAATCCTGCAAATAGCGGAAGGTCACTTAGTCATAGCAGGGGACTTCAATATGACCCCACAAGCCCCAATAGATAGATTGAGATATGGTGTAAAACAAAAGATAAACAAAAAAGACAAATTGGAAAATAAAATATTCAAATCTATTACGCGAAATCTAGCAGTTAGAGATATCTGGAGGGTTCAGAACCCTGACTCTAGAAAATATACATGCTGTTCTAAAACAACCAAATCTTTATCAAGAATTGATCTGATGTTAATCAATGACAGCCTCTACCACATGGGGGCCAGTGCACATATACCCGAAATTCTATTATCCGATCATGCTCCTATTACATTAAACATTTCAGCCTCAAAGCTTGGCATCAAAAGACAGGTGTTTTATTATCCTAAGTATCTGGACAAGAATGCAAAATTTAGAGAGTGGTTAGAAGAAAGATGGGAGGAATATATTCGAAACAACAAAGACTCAGTGGCGAGTCCTTTGATACTGTGGGAAACAGCGAAAGCGGTACTGAGGGGGGACATAATTGCTTATATGGCAAATATTAAGAGAAAAACCCATCTGAGGGAAAGACAAGTTATTAATACAGTAATCAATGCTTATAACAGGTATATAAATATTTCGTCCAATGAGAACTGGAGAAATGATATCAAAGCCAAAGAAGAAAGAGATACCCTCTTACTTCTTAACGCAACTCAAGCAGATCTTAGATATCAATCTAATTTTTACAAATTTGGCAACAAATCAGGCAAACTATTGGCTAAACTGGTAAAAAATTCAAGATCTTCTAAAACAGTGGAAACCATACGAATTAATAATACATTATTTACCTCAGCGGAAGAAATTTCTGAATCTTTTTTTTTATATTACAAAGCAATTTATGCGGCGAATCCAGTAAACGTCGACATAAAAGAGAGCTTTTGGAAAGACATTTCTCCTATGAAAGTGTCCTCCGAATTTAATTTAGGGCTAAATGCTCCAATAACAGAGCTGGAAGTAAGTCAAGTAATTCAAAGCCTGAAAAAAGATAAAGCCCCAGGTCCTGATTCGTTGCCAAATGAATTCTATAAAAGTTTAAGTAAAGCAATCACTCCGCAGTTGACGATTCTTTTTAATTATCTTTTCCAACAGAATAATTTAATACCCCCCAGCTTCTTAGCATCTCATACTATATTAATACTCAAAGCTGATAAAGATCCACAGTGCAGAGAGTCCTACAGACCTATCGCACTATTGAACACGGATTACAAAATATTCGCTTCAATCATGGCAAAGAGAATGCAAAGAGGCTTGGGGGAAGTAATTCATAAAGACCAGGTGGGGTTTCTCGTAAAAAGAAGCTCCTCATCCAAAATTAGGCAACTCCTCCTATCTATTGACTACTTTAAGAACAGTGAAACGAAGTTAGCAGAAAGTATATCCAACGCGGCGATTATAGCGATCGACGCCGAGAAGGCGTTTGATCGAGTCAGCCATGATCATATTCTAACCTCACTAAAACAATTTGGATTTCAAGATAAATTTCTAAACCTGGTAAACAATCTATGTAGGCAGGCAACATCTAAATTAGTTATACATGGGCAGGAGTCACAGTCTATATGCTTAGAACAGGGTACAAGACAGGGCTGCCCGCTCTCTCCTTTGTTATTCGATTTGGCAATTGAACCATTGGCTATAAAGATTATTAATCTTAATGCCTTCAATGTAGTTTCTAAACAGGAGCTGAAAGTGTCTCTCTATGCGGATGATCTGCTTGTCTATGTCTCTAACACTCCCAGGAATATCCCAATAATTCTCAATATAATTGAACAATTTGGCCAATTCGCAGGGTATAAAATGAACAAACAAAAAACTGAACTGCTGTGGTTAAGGAAGACAGGCACGTCATTTTTAAATCATCCATTTAAGACGGTTCTGAAATCATTCCGATATTTGGGGATTAATATCTCTGCAGATCCTCGGGAATGGTATTCTCTAAATCTTACCCCAATTTTTACACGCGCAATTTCACTCATGAGAGATTGGCAGAATTTACCTGTATCTCTTTCGGGGCGTGTTGCCCTATACAAAATGATAATTTTGCCAAAAATATTATATACTCTTCAGAACCTTCCGATCTTTCTAAAAACGCAAGATAGCAAGAAATTCAATGTCGCACTAAGGAAATTCATATGGCAGTCAAGGAAACCTAGAGTTGCTCTGCAAAGATTATATCTGGCAAAGCGATTTGCGGGATTAGCTCTCCCAAATCTCTATCTTTATAACCTGGTTTTTCTGGGTCGTACTGCGGCAGATTGGGTGGCAGAAGCGGATTATTTTACGGATAACGGGTTAGAAAATAACCTAATATTCCCTTTAAAGACAGTATCTCTCTTACATACACCACCTCACTTAATACCTAAATCAGTGAGAAATTTCAAAACTATTCATGTAATATTTCAGGCTTGGAAGAAAATAGGCACACTTCTGGGAATAAATACCAGTATTCCCAGGTATCAAATCTTTATAGGCAACATAGAATTTCAGAAGGGGTCCCATGCTCTGCACTTGAAAAAATGGCAAGAGCAAGGACTTAGTCAGGTTGCACAGCTTCATCATACAGAGTCAGGAATTATTAAATCTTTTCAAGAACTGAAAGAAGAATTTAATCTCAACAATCAAGATTTCTTTGCATATCTTCAAGCTAGGCACTACACATGTCAGCTGCTTGCTCAGTTTGAGTGGAAGTGGTCGTGGGGAAGGTTGGAGTCATGGCCGGCCCTGATTAGGGCTGGCCGTGTCTCCATATCCCCATGGTATGCCCTCCTGAATTTACAGAAGGGTAATAGTAATGTTGAAAAATTAGCTCAAAAATGGTCGGACTATCTATCTATGAGCATAGATAAGGATACGCATATTGCGAAATCCTTTTCGCTATTACATAATTCTACGATATCTGAAACATGGAGAGAGTCCCATACTAAACTCATATATCAGATCTACTATACACCAGACAAAGCATTTAGGTGGAATAATGCTGATTTTAAGAAATGCCCAAAATGTAGCCAAGATATCAAATCTTGTACTTCTTGCAGCAAGAAATCTGATCTTCAAAAAATGGAAATCAAGATTTATCCCCACAGTAAATGAAGTCAAAAACTATCTCAAAAAGCAATATAGGATAGAACAACTGCCACAGATTTAAATGCAGAGGGCGAGATTGTCGCATTCTTTAATAAATGGTCAAAATTTATTAAAAGTTTCTCGCCAAACGAAATAGAGATTATGATAAGCCCATTTAAAAACTCGGAAATAGTTCTCTTGGGTATTTGGTAACGTGGGCCTGGCGTGGAGGGGGAGGGAGTGGGGGAGGAGGGGAAGAGAAAAATTAATATTTCTTCGTTTTCTTTTTTGGGGTTTTTTTTTTTTTTTTTTGTGGTGGTCTTGGATTGCTGGAAAGTAAAGGTGCCGGGAAATTTCCAAGCATCTAACGCTCTGAAATATTTAACAAAAATGTATTATGTGCAAACTAATCTAGTTGCTTTAGATTAGATTCACCCAGCATATCCAGCAGATGGTACTAGCGCAGAATATTTAATTTGTAGCGAGTTATATACCGTATGTACACCAGATTATGGTTTATGGTTGGTTTTGTTGTACCCTGATGTCTTTGAAAAAACTAATAAAAATTAAGATTAAAAAAAAAAAAAAAACCTCCCTTCTGGATCTGGGTTAGTGTGGAGAACCTGGTATTTTATCTTTTTACCCAGTAAAATCGCTACCCCTCCCTTCCTTTGGGTACTGGGCGACGCAAGTACTTCATTCACCCAAGAGCACTTAAGTTTAAGGACCTCTTGCGTTTTAAGGTGAGTTTCCTGCAAAAATGCAATGTCTGTCCGAATTTTTCTTAACTGTGCTATTATTGTTTTACGTTTAATAGGTGATGTAATACCCCCAATATTCCAAGAGGTCAATTTAAAACCGTTTATCATATCAATCATTCAAACATTGTATAGAAGAGAATAGAAGAATGGGATAGCAAAAAAAAAAAAACAAAACAAAAAAAAAAAAAAACCCCATGTAGGAACTATAATCCAAGCCATGTGTGAGTATTATACATCTCATAATCATCTATCTTGATAATATCAAACTGTAAATAAGTGCCAGTTTCTCTCTACTAGATTGAAATCTTAGCTTGTTCTGAGGGAAGCTGTTTTGATAAAAATATTTCTGCTTCTCTAGCTGACTCAAAAAAGTGCGTGAGATTGTTAATTATTATTTTCAACTTTGCTGGATAAATAATAGTGGCTTGGTGACCTTGATTTATTAGCTTGGTACATAGCGGGGCCAGGTCCCTTCTTTTGGCAGATGTTTCTGCAGAGAAATCCTGAAAGAGCATAATTTTAGCTCCCTCCAGAAATATAGGCTGTTTTTTCTTAAAGTATTGTAGTAATAAAAGTTTATCCTGATAGTTAAGGACTTTGGCTATGACTGGTCTGGGTCTGGGATTTCTGCTCTCTGCCGTTTGTCTTCCTAATCTATGCACTCTCTCTATAAATATCCTTGGGTGTGATTGAGGAATTTGCAATAAGTGTGGCAGTGTTATTGTTACAAATTTATCAAGATCCTCATATTGCTTTTCTTCAGGAATGCCAATGACTCTGAAATTATTTCGTCTAGCCCGATTCTCAATATCTTCCAGTTTTAGCTGAAATTTTATGAGATTGGCGTTTATAGTGTCTAACTTGCTATCGTGGGTTATCACATTATCTTCTAAATCAGAAATTCTTTGTTCGGCTTCTCCTAATCTGTTTGAGAACTGGCGAACTTCAGTTACTAATGCGTGTATGTCTTGTTTTATTTCGGCTTTAAGGGTGTCAAATTTAGGTGAAAGGGCTTCAGAAATCTGTATAACTAAGGTTTGCAAGTCTATAGTCTCTCTTATCTGTGACATGTTTGTGCTAGCGGGGGAGGTGTCTATTGTGATTTCTGGTGTAGTTTTATTATTTCTTTTTTCTCTTTGCCTTCCAGCCATAGTGGCAGGAGGTGTTTTAGTATGTGTGGTGAAGAATTTATCCATACAATAGTGATTGTGTGCAAAAAAAAAGAAAAAAACACTCAGTGTCGGGAGTGACTGTGAGGGGAGTGATAGATTAAAAAAGTTAAATAAATTTTGTGCTGTGATTTCTCTATTATCAATAACAATTTTTTAGTTAATTTCAGGCTTGCAAAGATAAATTTTCTTGTC
The DNA here is from genome assembly GCF_027579735.1 of Bombina bombina. NCBI lineage: Eukaryota > Metazoa > Chordata > Amphibia > Anura > Bombinatoridae > Bombina > Bombina bombina. The sequence goes on along the minus strand of NC_069502.1, from coordinate 303,271,387 downwards.
CCTTTTCTCCTTCTCTCTGCTTTATTACCCCTTTACCTAGGGTTGTGTCCACCCTAGAGTACTTATCTTAGGTACTTTAAATGTCCCAGAGAAAAAAGTAGGGTATTTTTTGAAGTATATGCCGTTATGCTTATAAGCAATGCTATCTTAAACAGTACTATTTTCAATTCAACAGATGGTAATCATACACATGTAAAAAGTAACCATTTTGAGGGATAGAATTACATTATGAATTTAGACCTAATAATATAGGACCCACAAGTGCCCACTTATACCCTAACTCATATACACAATGGGCCCACATACACACAAAAATCTTATTTAGGCAAAAAAAAAAAGAAAAAAGAAAAAAAAAAAGCAGTCTAAACTAAGAAGAGTGTATTATCAGTCACTGTTAGATTTCGCCACTCTGTTGCATAGTCTTTTCAGACAATTTGGCAGCAGCCCTATCTATATATACAATTGTATCAATTTTCAGCAGCTAGTAGTATTAGATATGTTACAGCGTTCAGTTCTCAAGTCACTTTATATTGATGTGTGGTTTAAGTTTTACTGGAGTAAAGTGATCAGTGATCCCACAGGCCGGAGCTAGCAAACAGCATTCGTGTATTATAAAAGAATAGCTCTGGGATATAATAACATAGTACCTGACCCTGGTCCTTTAGGGTATAATGTGTCTCCAGCGGTTAAGGTTCTCTAGAGGGTTTTTTAGATGGAGTTCTTTACCTCTCCACGCAGCATCGGTGGGGAAAGGTAAAGGAGTTGAAGGTAAAACAAGTGCTGTAGGAGATGTTCCAGGCCTCCTCTTGAAACATGGGCAGACAAACACCAAATGTGCCGTTTCTCGGGTAGTGCTCCCACAGCGCTGCACATTCAGATATCAAATGTCCCGGTCGGATGGTCCGCAGGAACTGCGTCTTGCGGCAAGCCGTCTCAGAGGGTTCAGAGGGGGTATCACTCCGCCATATCAAGTGCCCCGCCGCAGAAGAGGGGGGCTGTGTGAAGCCGAAAAGGAGTGGGTTGTCAGCCAGAGGTACCTCTCCAAACACAATACCCAGCAGGTCAGTTTAGCCCGGTCACACGGGCTCCCATTTCAATAATCAGCCGCTAGGTCAGTCTGTTCCGGGCAAATCACGGACCTCTACCGCAGCAGTCCCTGTGTCTGTGAGTGCCCACGTCCGGTGCTCAGGGAAGCCTCTCAATAGTTACCTTGTTTCTTGGTATAAAAGTCCCGCCTAGGAGCCAAATAAAGTGTAGCGTAGTATATCGTTCTGTTGCTCTACCAGGAGAGCTTTTAGCTTTTGGCTTTTTGTTTCCCAGGCTCAGGCAGTAATGAAATCTGTGATATAACTTTACTTCTTTTGATACTTTGTCATGGTTTCAAGGCCATGTATCCAATCTGAAAAACGTAAGTGCGGTGTCCTAGCACTTTTGAAGGAGCCGAAAGCTGAGTATAACTTGCTTGCTTGAGCTGCCCCAGGCCAGGGGTGTTCAGCACGCTTTCCCGCTGCCAATAGCTCGTTAGGAGATACAGAGCAGGTGTCTCTCTGACCTTACACCTGAGCTCCTCCCACCGGCATCCTCCAGGGAATGTCAGAGCATGCAATTTTAAGCAACTTTCTAATTTACTCCTATTATCAATTTTTCTTCGTTTTCTTGCTATCTTTATTTGAAAAAGAATGCATCTAAGTTTTTTGGTTTAGGACTCTGGACAGCACTTTTTTATTGGTGGATAAATTTATCCACCAATCAGCAAGAACAACCCAGGTTGTTCACCAAAAATGGGCTGGCATCTAAACTTACATTCTTGCATTTCAAATAAAGATACCAAGAGAATGAAGAACATTTGATAATAGGAGTAAATTAGAAAGTTGCTTACAATGTCATACTCTATCTGAATCAGGAAAGAAAAAAATTGGGTTCAGTATCCCTTTAAGTTCCTTTAGATAGGAAACTTGGATCTTTTCTAAGGAAAGCTTATTTATATTCAGGTCGTCTCAGGCCTGCAATTTCTTTGGCTGATGTTGCAGCTGCATCAACTTTTTTGTTGGAGAATTAGAGCAACAAGAATTGGATTCTGATTTATCTAGCATTGTACTAATCAGTTCTGATGCCATGTTTTTGATATCATAAAGATTGATGTTAGATCTCTGTCTTTAGCTATTTTTAGCTAGAAGAGTTTTGTGGCTTTATTCTTGGAATGCTGATAGGACCTTTTAAGTCTAGATTGCTATCTCTTTCTTTACAAGAAACCTAAGGGTTAATATAAAGCTCCTAATCGTTTTCGTTCTTTTTGTCAATTAAGGAACAAAAACCTATTCCTTCCCTATGGAATCTGTTTCCAATTGGAAACCTTCATTAAATGGAATAATTCCAAGCCATTTAAGAAACCAAAAGCCAGCCCCTAAGTCCGCATGAAGGTGCGACTTTCATTCCAGCTCAGCTGGTAGAGGGCAGATTAAGGTTTTTTTTCAAGGATGTTTGGATAAATTGTGTCCAAAATCTATGGTTTCAGAGTATTGTCTCTCAAGGGTATCGAATATGATTCTGAGTAAGTTCTCCTGTGAGAAGATTTTTGTCTCTCACGTATCTCAGCAAATCCAGTTAAGCTCAGGCTTTCCTGAAGTGTGTTTCAGTCCTGGAGTTTCAGGGGTATTCATGCCAGTTCCTTTTTAGGAACAGGGTCTGGAGTTTTATTCAAATTTATTCATTTGTCCCAAAGAAGGAAATTTCATTCAGACCAATTTTTGGATCTGAAAATTTTGAATCGTTATGTAAGAGTACCATCTTTCAAATGGTGACTTTCAGGACTATTCTGCCTTTTGTTCATCAAGAACATTTTTATGTCCTCAAAGGACTTGCAGGATGTATACCTTCATATTCCGATTCATTAAGATAATTTTCAGTTCCTGAGATTCTCTTTTCTAGACAAGCATTACCAATTAATTGCTCTTCCATTTGGATTAGCAACCGCTCAAATAATCTTTTTAAAGGTTCTAGGTGCCCTGCTTTATGGAAACCAGAGAGCAGGGTATTGCTGTGTTTCCTTATGTGGATGATATCTTGGTACTAGCTCAGTCTTTACGTTCTGCAGAATCTCACACGAATAAACTAGTGTTGTTTCTTCGGAAACATGGTTGGAGGATCAATTTATCAAGAGTTTCTTGATTCCTCAGACAAAGGTCACCTTTTTTAGGTTTCCAGATACATTCAGTGTCCATGACTCTGTCTCTAACAGACAAGAGACGTTTGAAATTGGTTGCAGCCTGTCGGCACCTTCAGTCTCAGTCATTCCCTTCAGTGGTTATGTGCATGGAAATTTTAAGTCTCATGACTGCAGCATCGGATGCGATTCCCTTTGCTCGTTTTCACATGAGACTTCTCCAGCTTTGTTTGCTGAATCCATGGTGCAGGGATTATACAAAGATATCACAATTAATATCCTTAAATCCCAATGTTTGACTCTCTCTGACGTGGTGGTTAAATCACCAGCGTTTAGTTCAAGGGGCTTCTTTTGTTCGGCTAACCTGGACTATGTTCACTACAGATGCAAGTCTATCAGGTTGGGGAGCTGTTTGGGGATCTCTGACAGCACAAGGGGTTTTGGAAATCTCAAGAGGCGAGATTACCAATCAATATTTTAGAACTTCGTGCAATTCTCAGAGCTCTTCAGTTTTTGGCCTCTGTTGAAGAGAGAACCGTTCATTTGTTTTCAGACAGACAATATCACAAACAGTGTCATTTGTCAATTACCAGCGTTGGACTCACAGTCCACAAGCTATGAAGAAGTATCTCGGATACTTGCTTGGGCGGAATCCAGCTCCTGTCTAATTTCTGCGGTACATTTCCCAGGTATAGACATTGGGAGGTGGATTATCTCAACCGACAGACTTTACATCCAGGGGGTGGTCCCTCCATCCAGATGTGTTTTCTCAGATTGTTCAGATATGGGGTCTTCTAGAGATAGATCAGATGGCCTCTCATCTAAACATGAGACTTCCCAGATGCCTGTCCAGGTCCAGGGATTTTCAGGCGGATGCAGTGGGTGCACTGACACTTCTTTGGTGTTTTCAACCTGCTTTTATTTACCCACCTCTAGTTCTTCTTCCAAGAGTGATCTCCAAAATCATCATGGAACAATCATTTGTGTTGCTGGTGGCTCTAGCATGGCCTCACAGGTTTTGGTATGCAGGTATTGTTCTGATGTCCAGTTGCCAACTTTGGCCACTTCCGTTAAGGCCAGACCTACTGTTTCAAGGTACGTTTTTCCATCAGGTTCTCAAATCATTAAATTTGAAGGTATGGAAATTGATCGCTTAGTGTTAAGTCATAGAGGTTTCTCTGACTCAGTGATTAATACTATGTTACAAGCTCGTAAATCTTGTCTCTAGTAAGATTTATTATCGAGTTTGGAAGACTTACATTTCTTGGTGTTCTTATGAATTTTCTTGCCATTCTTTTAGAATTGTAAGAATTTTACAGTTTCTTCAGGATGGTTTGGATAAGGGTTTGTCTGTAAGTTCCTTGAAGGGACACATTTTTGTTCTTTCTGTTTTATTTCACAGAAAGATTGCTAAACGTCCTGATATTCACTGTTTTGTACAGGTTTTAGTTCATATTAAGCCTATAATTAATCAATCTCTCCTCCTTGGAGTCTTAATTTGGTTTTGAGGCCTTTACAGGTTCCTCCATTTTGAGCCTATGCATTCTTTGGACATTTAACTACTTTCTTTGAAAGTGTTGTTCCTTTTGGCCATCTCTTCTGCTAGAAGAAATTCTGAGCTATCTGCTCTTTATTGTGAATCTCTTTTTCTGATTTTTCATCAGGATAAGGCGGTTTTGCGGACTTCATTTACATTTTTTCCTGAAGTTGTGAATTCTAACAACATTAGTAGAGAAATTGTTGTCCCTTTCTTGTGTCCTAATCCTAAGAGTTCTTTGGATGTGGTGAGAGCTTTGAAATATTATTTTGAAGCTACTAAAGATTTCAGGAAGACTTCTAGTCTATTTGTTATATTTTCTGGTCCTAAGAAGGTCAGAAGGCTTTTGCTATTTCCTTGGCTTCTTGGTTAAAGCTTTTGATTCTTCAAGCTTATTAGAGTCGGGTCAGGCCCCGCCTCAGAGAATTACAGCTCATTCTACTAGATCAGTCTCCACTTCGTGGGCTTTTAAGAATGAAGCTTCAGTTGATCAAATTTGCAAGCGCCAACTTGGTCTTCTTTACATGCATTTACTAAATTCTACCGTTTTGTTGTATTTGCTTCTTCAGAAGCAGTTTTGGTAGAAAAGTTCTTCAGGCAGCTGTTTCAGTTTGATTCATCTGCTGATGTTTTAAGTTTTTCTTGTCATTTGAAGAATAAACTTATATTTTGGGTTGTGGATTATTTTTTCAGCGGAAAATGGCTGTTGTTTATTTTAATCCCTCCCTCTCTAGTGACTCTTGCGTCCACATCTTGGGTATTGATATCCCATACGTCACTAGCTCATGGACTCTTGGGCCTCTATTTATCAAGCCGTCAACCGCAGCGTATTTGTGGCGAGGCTGATTCGCCATAGTTATCAAGCCCTACAGACCGGCAAAAGTAGAATTTAGTGACGTAACATACGATCCGCCGGACTCAGTCCGACACAGATCGATGCTTACATCACTCCAGATGTTCCGAACGCAAGTTCGGCACAATCTGACTACTTTTGGTAGTTATCAAAGAACAACCAGGTACGCTCGCACTATTCCGGCCCAGCGTACCTGGTTTTCAATCCGCCGCCCTGGAGGCGACGGATCCCATAGGAATCAATGTGAGTCTGACAGCAGCGAAAGCTCATGTTCGCTGCTGCCCAATATCCCATTGATTCCTATGGGAAGTGTCTGCACCTAACACCCTAACATGTACCCCGAGTCTAAACACCCCTAATCTGCCCCCCCTACACCGCCACCTACATTATACGTATTAACCCCTAAACCGCCGCTCCCGGACCCCGCCGCAACTAAAATAAAATGTTTAACCCCTAAACCGCCGCTCCCGGACCCCGCTGCAACTAAATAAAACGTTTAACCCCTAAACCGCCACAACTAAATAAAATGTTTAACCCCTTAACTGCCGCTCCCGGACCCCGCCGCAACTAAATAAAATGTTTAACCCCTAAACCGCCGCTCCCAGACCCCTGCCGCCACCTACATTAAAGTTATTAACCCCTATCCTGCCCCCCCCACACCGCCGCCACTATATTAAAGTTATTAACCCCTAAACCTAAGTCTAACCCTAACCCTAACACCCCCTAACTTAAATATTATTTAAATTAATCTAAATAAAATTGCTATTATTAACTAAATTATTCCTATTTAAAACTAAATACTTACCTGTAAAATAAACCCTAAGATAGCTACAATATAACTAATAATTACATTATAGCTATTTTAGGGTTTATTTTGATTTTACAGGCAACTTTGTATTTATTTTAACTATGTACAATAGTTATTAAATAGTTATTAACTATTTAATAGCTACCTAGTTAAAATAAATTCAAATTTACCTGTAAAATAAATCCTAACCTAAGTTACAATTACACCTAACACTATACTACAATTATATAAATTAAATAAATTAAATACAATTACCTACAATTAAATAAAATTAAATAAAATTAACTACAAAACCCCCCACTAAATTACAGAATTTTTTTTTACAAGAATTTTAAACTAATTACACCTAATCTAAGCCCCCTAAGAAAAAAAAAATCCCCCCAAAATAATAAAATTCCCTACCCTATACTACAAATAGCCCTTAACCTTTTAACGCCGTTATGCCGTTCTATTCCGTCATAATTACACTGGGCTTTAAAGCCGTTATGACGGAATAGAACGTCATAACAAACGGCTGTCCTGAAGCCTTCTGTGCTTCTAGGACTTGATCGCGGTCTGGAGGGCATTCCTAGGGTTGTAGGGACGCCCCCCAGATGCGATCCAATAATTGAAATCTCGCGATCGTATGCACAATCGCGTAGTTTCAATTTGTCTACATCGGAACAGGTGTTCCGATGTAGGCACTTTCACCCTGTCACTAAAGGGTTAAAAGGGCCTTTTTGCGGGGCATTGCCCCAAAGTAATTAGCTCTTTTACCTGTAAAAAAAGAAATACAACCCCCCCAACATTAAAACCCACCACCCACAAACCCAACCCTACTCTTAAATCCACCCAAACCCCCCTTAAAAAAAACTAACACTAACCCCCTGAAGATCACCCTACCTTGAGCCGTCTTCACCCAGCCAGGCACAAGTGGACCTCCAGACCGGCAGAAGTCTTCATCCTATCCAGGCAGAAGAGGACATCCAGACCGGCAGAAGTTTTCATCCTATCCGGGCAGAAGAGGACATCCAGACCGGTAGAAGGCTTCATCCAGGCGGCATCTTCTATCTTCTTCCATCCGACGAGGAGCGGCTCCATCTTGAAGACATCCGACGCGGAACATCCATCGATCCCGATGACTAAATGACGAATGACGGTTCCTTTAAATGACATGTAAAGGAAAAAAGACAGGCGCACAGGGCACGATTCAAGTGTAGAGTTTTATTAAACTGGTATGACACACAAATAAATAACACTTACTAGATTAAAATAAAAATTCTGCATTAAGAGCATATGCTCCTGGGAATTTAGCAGCTCCTGTGGCACCGGGGAAATAGAATTTCCCCGGTGCCACAGGAGATGCTAAATTCCCAGGAGCATATGCTCTTAATGCAGAATTTTTATTTTAATCTAGTAAGTGTTATTTATTTGTGTGTCATACCAGTTTAATAAAACTCTACACTTGAATCGTGCCCTGTGCGCCTGTCTTTTTTTCCTTTACATGTAAACACATCTGAGCCAAGACCAGTGGGATAACTGGCTGTGACCAGGCGGCACTCTAGCGGCACTCCAATCAAACTCAGATTGCTTCAAACTGAACATTTTTTCTTGCAATAATTCAGGAACATCTATGGAATTCAGAAACATTCCCTGCCTTTAATATACAAGGTACTGTTTTTTTCTGCCAAAACCTCATTTCAGGATTTTAGAACTTTTAAAGACTCAAAAACAATTTTTTCTTTTTCTTTTTCTTTTGCTGTTATTTCATTTAAAGTTATTTAAAGTCTCCAGAGTCCTTTTTGTGCATTAAACATATATGTTGTACACCGGTTCCAAATAACAACAAGTGGGTTTTATGTGATGTTATTGTTTACATCACTATTATTATTACTTTTATAGTTGATATAACTTGTGTCATTATTTTATACTGCATTTTTTAGATAGATTTTAATTATTTATAAAAATCTTTTTAACTGTTTGCAAAAACAACTATATCCTATATAAGTCACATTGTTTCCCTGTGGTGATAATAGACAGCAAACCACATATTATCAGGGTTATTTTACATCTCACTTATTGAGGAATAGCTGCTTTTGAGTCAGTACATAAGCGCATAAAATTATAACAGGTTTTTGTTCCTTTAAATGACATCATCCAAGATAGCGTCCCTTGAATTCCGATTGGCTGATAGAATTCTATCAGCCAATCAGAATTAAGGTAGGAAAAATCCTATTGGCTGATGCAATCAGCCAATAGGATTGACCTTGCATTCTATTGTCTGTTCCGATCAGCCAATAGAATGTGAGGTCAATCCTATTGGCTGATTGCATCAGCCAATAGGATTTTTCCTACCTTAATTCCTATTGGCTGATAGAATTCTATCAGCCAATCGGAATTCAAGGGAAGCCATCTTGGATGACGTCATTTACAGGAACCGTCATTCGTCGTTTAGTCGTTGGGATCGATGGATGCTCCGCGTCGGATGTCTTCAAGATGGAACCGCTCCTCGTCGGATGGAAGAAGATAGAAGATGCCACCTGGGTGAAGCCTTCTGCCGGTCTGGATGTCCTCTTCTGCCCGTATAGGATGAAGACTTCTGCTGGTCTGGATGTCTTCTTCTGCCCGGATAGGATGAAGACTTCTGCCGGTCTGGAGGTCCATTTGTGCCCGGTTGGGTGAAGACAGCTCAAGGTAGGGTGATCTTCAAGGGGTTAGTGTTAGGTTTTATTAAGGGGGGGATTGGGTGGGTTTTATAGTAGGGTTGGGTGTGTGGATGCTCGGTTTTAATGTTGGGGGGTACTGTTTTTTTTTACAGGTTAAAAAGCTGATTACTTTGGGGCAATGCCCCGCAAAAGACCCTTTTAAGGGCTATTTGTAATTTAGTATAGGGTAGGGAATTTTATTATTTTGGGGGGATTTTTTATTTTATTAGGGGGCTTAGATTAGGTGTAATTAGTTTAAAATTCTTGTAATTTTTTTTTATTTTCTGTAATTTAGTGTTGTTTTTTTTGTACTTTAGTTAATTTTAGTTAATTGTAATTATTTATTAATATAGTTATTTAATTGTAGTTAATTTATGTAATTAATTTAATGATAGTGTAGTGTTAGGTGTAATTGTAACTTAGGTTGGGTTTTATTTTACAGGTATATTTGTACTTTTTTTTAGCTAGGTAGCTATTAAATAGTTAATAACTATTTAATAACTATTGTACCTAGTTAAAATAAATACAAAGTTGCCTGTAAAATAAATATATCTTAGGGTTTATTTTATAGGTAAGTGTTTAGTTTTAAATAGGAATTATTTAGTTAATAATAGGAATATTTATTTAGATTTATTTTAATTATATTTAAGTTAGGGGGTGTTAGGGTTAGGGTTAGACTTAGGTTTAGGGGTTAATAACTTTATTATAATGGCGGCGGTGTAGGGGGGGCAGGATAGGGGTTAATAACTTTAATGTAGGTGGCGGCGGTGTAGGGGGGGGCAGGATAGGGGTTAATAACTTTAATGTAGGTGGCGGCGGTGGGGGGTGCAGGATAGGGGTTAATATGTATAATGTAGGTGGCGGTGCGCTCCGGGAGCGGCAGTTTAGGGGTTAAAAAATGTATTTAGTTGCGGCGGGGTCCGGGATCGGCAGGATAGGGGTTAATAACTTTATTTAGGTGGCGGCGGTATAGGGGGCGGCAGATTAGGGGTTAATATGTATAATGTAGGTGGCGGTGGGGTCCGGGAGCGGCGGTTTAGGGGTTAATTTATTTATTATAGTTGTGGCGGGGAGCGGCAGTTTAAGGGTTAATAACTTTATTTAGGTGCGGGGGGCTCCGGGAGCGGCGGTATAGGGGTAAAACAGTATAGTATAGTGTGGGTGCTTAGTGACAGGGTAGCAAGAAAGCTGCGAATAAGCTGATGAGCAGCGAGATCGATGACTGTTAGTTAAAGGGACATGCCACCCACATTTTTTCTTTTATGATTTAGAAAATGAATGCAATTTTAAACATCTTTCTAATTTACTTATATTATCTAATTTGTTTTATTCTCTTGATATTCTTTGATGAAAAGCATATCTAGATATGCTCACTAGCTGCTGATTGGTTGCTGCACATAGAAGCCTTGTGTGATTGGCTCACCATGTGCATTGCTTTTTCTTCAACTAAGGATATTTAAAAAATGAAGCAAAATAAATAATGGAAGTAAATTGTAATGTTGTTTAAATTTCTATTCTCTATCTGAATCATGAAAGAAAGATTTTGGGTTTAGTGGCCCTTTAACAACAGTCTGCTGCTCATCACACTGTACTTGGTGCACGGCTTTTTGACAGCTTTCTTGATAAATTTGGCAAACGTATTCAGGTCAGCGGCGGCGATGTTAGGCTGGCTTAGGCGAGAGTATTGGGGCCGTTGAATGCAGGTAAGTAGACAGCTTGATAAATAGAGGCCTTGCCATTTACATGAAAGAAAACATAATTTATGTAAGAATTTACAAGATAAATTAATTTCTTTCATATTGGCAAGAGTCCATGAGGCCCACCCTTTTTATGGTGGTTATGATTTTTTTGTATAAAGCACAATTATTTCAAAATTCCTTTGTTGATGCTTTTTACTCCTTTCTTTATCACTCCACTACTTGGCTATTCGTTAAACTGAATTGTGGGTGCGCTGAGGGGTGTATTTATAAGCATTTTGAGGTTTGGGAAACTTTGCCCCTCTTGGAAGGATTGTATATCCCATACGTCACTAGCTCATGGACTCTTGCCAATATGAAAGAAATGAATTTATCTTGTAAATTCTTACATAAATTATGTTTTTTGGCTCTTTTGGCTTGTTTGGCATTCTAAGCTTTTTTTTTTTACTTACATTCAAGTCAATTCTAAGGGCTCGATTTATCAAGCCCCTACGGCTGCAAGTTCTCACAAGAACTTGCTTGCCGTAATTTATCAAGCAGCGGTCACGAGACCGCTGCTTCCCTAAGCTCTTCGCCACCTCTAAGGTGGCGAAATTCAATCTCCGCAGTCGAGTCCGACAGAGGAGATTGTCAGCTCCTGCCCACGCACAGCCAATCATGGGGCTGGATTGCACGCTAGCACAAAATTGCGCTTGTGTGCAATGTTTCGCCCCGCCACAGACGAGCTGAGGCGTACATGGGCGCGTATACGTGCCCCTGTACGCCTCAGCTTTGATAAATCTAGCCTTAAGTAGTGCTTGCTATCTACATGACACCACTCAGTATTGCTCATTATACTTACTAAGACATTTCACCTGTTTTCTATGTGTATGTGTAGTGTGTGGGTAGTTACTGTGTAGTATTTGTGTGGTGTGTACTGTCGTGTTTATATGGTGTTTATATGGTGTGTGAGTAGCCTGACTTTCATATAAACATGCAAGAGGAAACTGCTGCAGACAATCACTGCCCCCCAGACTACAACTAACACAAACAACTAAATGAATACTAAGCAGCATGTGTTGATTTATTTTTCAGTTGTTTGTTTCTACTAAGCATGATATATCTCAAGAACATTTCCTCAATTCTTCCCCAAAAAATAAATAAAATACTTGCTAAACAATAGCTATATCTGTATGCCAAATTGTATAAAGATGGGTGCAGCAGTTTTTACTGTAAGTTTGGCTAATACTTTTTTAATATAAAAATATATAGAAAAGTATCTTTACGTTACTTTATAATGCTAAAAATATTCATTCAACTTTTTTCCCCGCATTTTCAGTTAATGGGGATGGTCACAAAACTGCCAAGTTACAAAGAAATGCATTAAACCAATCCAAAGTTACCTGGAAAACAGGGTTTAACAGACTAGCAAGTTTAAACTACAGCTGCAGGATTTTTAGAGTTATTAGGTATTGAGGGAAAAAAATATTGTCTGGTAGGTGCTTTGTTGTTTGGTGAAAAAGCAAGCAGTTGCTTCTGAGATATAATGGTACTGTTTAGATATTATTTTGCTGTTTTTGTGAGCATACGCAATAGAAACAAACAACTGTAAAATATGTACTCAGTATTGATTGTGCAGCAAAGGATTGTGGTAGTCCCAGATATTGGGCTAGATTACAAGTGGAGTGGTATTTTGCGCTTCCGCTCAAAAGTAAATAGCAGTATCGCAATCTCGTTTGCTGGTTTGCATTCGTATTACAAGTTGAAACTAAAAAGCATTAGGGCGATTTTAACACGGAATTTAACGCAACCTGTTTTCAAGCGCAATCCCGTTTGCACGAGGCTGTTTTTGCGCCAAACATCCGGTTCATACCTGCGTTTCTATAGGGTATATAAGGACACTTTCTTTCATGTAATTAGCAAGAGTCCATGAGCTAGTGACGTATGGTATATACATTCCTACCAGGAGGGGCAAAGTTTCCCAAACCTCAAAATGCCTACAAATACACCCCTCACCACACTCACAATTCAGTTTTACAAACTTTGCCTCCCGTGGAGGTGGTGAAGTAAGTTTGTGCTAGATTCTTCGTTGATATGCGCTTCGCAGCAGGCTGGAGCCCGGTTTTCCTCTCAGAGTGCAGTGAATGTCAGAGGGATGTGAAGAGAGTATTGCCTATTTGAATTCAATGGTCTCCTTCTACGGGATCTATTTCATAGGTTCTCTGTTATCGGTCGTAGAGATTCATCTCTTACCTTCCTTTTCAGATCGACGATATACTCTTATATACCATTACCTCTACTGATTCTCGTTTCAGTACTGGTTTGGCTATCTACTATATGTAGATGAGTGTCCTGGGGTAAGTAAGTCTTATTTTTTGTGACACTCTAAGCTATGGTTGGGAATTTTATATATAAAGTTCTAAATATATGTCTTTAAACTTATATTTGCCTTGATTAAGGATGATCAATATTCTTTATTTCAGACAGTCAGTTTCATTATTTGGGTTAATGCATATGAATATTCAATTTTTTTCTTACCTTAAAAGATTGTTTTCAAATTGACTTTTTTCCCTGTGGTCTGTTAGGCTCGCGGGGGCTGAAAATGCTTAAATTTATTGCGTCATTCTTGGCGCGGATTTTTTTGGTGCAAAAATTTCTGTTTGTCATTTCCGGCATCATTCTTGACGCCGGAAGTTGTTCGTGATTATGTCATTTTTTTGACGTTTTGCGCCAAAAATGTCGGCGTTCCGGATGTGGCGTCATTCTTGGCGCCAAAATTTTTTAGGCGCCAATAATGTGGGCATCTTTTCTGGCGCTAAAAAATGTGGGCGTCATTTTTGTCTCCACCTTTTTTTCACATTATTTCAGTCTCATTTTTCATTGTTTCTGGTTGCTAGAGGCTTGTTCATTGGCATTCTTTCCCATTCCTGAAACTGTCATTTAAGGAATTTGATAATTTTGCTTTATATGTTGTTTTTTCTATTACATATTGCAAGATGTCTCAGATTGACCCTGGATCAGAATCTACTTCTGGAAAGACGCTGCCTGATGCTGGTTCTACCAAAGTTAAGTGTATTTGTTGTAAACTTTTGGTAACTGTTCCTCCGGCTGTAGTTTGTGATGAATGTCATGATAAGCTTGTTAATGCAGATAGTATTTCCATTAGTAATATACCATTACCTGTTGCTGTTCCCTCAACATCTAATACTCAGGATGTTCCGGTTAATATAAGAGAATTTGTTTCTAAATCTATTAGGAAGGCTATGTCTGTTATTCCTCCTTCCAATAAACATAAAAGGTCTTTTAAAACTTCTCATTTTTCAGATGAAATTTTAAATGACCGTCATAATTCTGATTTGTCTGTTTCTGATGAGGATTTTTCTGGTTCAGAGGATTCTGTCTCAGATATTGACACTGATAAATCTTCATATTTATTTAAGATGGAATTTATTCGCTCTTTACTTAAAGAAGTTTTAATCGCTTTAGAGATGGAGGAATCTAGTCCTCTTGATACTAAATCTACTAAGCGTTTAAATTCGGTTTTTAAACCTCCTATGGTTATTCCAGAAGTTTTTCCTGTCCCTGATGCTATTTCTGAAGTAATTTCTAGGGAATGGAATAATATGGGTACTTCATTTACTCCTTCTCAAAGGTTTAAGAAATGGTATCCTGTGCCATCTGATAGATTAGAGTTTTGGGACAAAATCCCTAAAGTTAATGGGGCTATCTCTACTCTTGCTAAACGTACTACTATTCCTACGGCAGATAGTACTTCCTTTAAGGATCTTTTAGATAGGAAGATTGAATCCTTTCTAAGGAAAGCTTATTTATGTTCAGGTAATCTTCTTAGGCCTGCTATTTCTTTGGCTGATGTTGCTGCCGCTTCCACTTTTTGGTTGGAGGCTTTAGCACAACAAGTATCAGACCATAATACTCATAGCATTGTTAAACTCCTTCAACATGCTAATAACTTTATTTGTGATGCCATCTTTGATATCATTAGAGTTGATGTCAGGTATATGTCTTTAGCTATTTTAGCTAGAAGAGCTTTATGGCTTAAAACTTGGAATGCAGATATGTCTTCTAAATCAACTTTGCTTGCTCTTTCTTTCCAAGGTAATAAATTATTTGGTTCCCAGTTGGATTCTATTATTTCAACTGTTACTGGGGGGAAAGGAACATTTTTGCCTCAGGACAAAAAATCTAAAGGTAAATACAGGGCTGCTAATCGTTTTCGTTCCTTTCGTCAGAATAAGGAACAGAAGCCTGACCCTTCCCCTAAAGGAACGGTTTCTGTCTGGAAACCTTCTCCAATCTGGAATAAAACCAAGCCTTTTAGAAAGTCAAAATCAGCTCCCAAGTCCACATGAAGGTGCGGCCCTCATTCCAGCACAGCTGGTAGGGGGCAGGTTACGATTTTTCAAAGACATTTGGATCAATTCGATTCACAGTCTTTGGATTCAGAACATTGTTTCTCAAGGGTACAGAATAGGTTTCAAGGTAAGACCACCTGCGAAGAGATTTTTTCTCTCTCGCATTCCAATAAACCCAGTGAAAGCTCAGGCATTTCTGAAATGTGTTTCAGATCTAGAGTTGGCTGGGGTAATTGTGCCTGTTCCAGTTCTGGAACAGGGTCTGGGGTTTTACTCAAATCTATTTATTGTACTAAAGAAGGAGAATTCCTTCAGACCAGTTCTGGATCTAAAGATATTGAATCGTTATGTAAGGATACCAACATTCAAAATGGTAACTATAAGGACTATTCTGCCTTTTGTTCAGCAAGGGCATTATATGTCCACAATAGATTTACAGGATGCATATCTAAATATTCCGATTCATCCAGATCACTTTCAGTTTCTGAGATTCTCTTTTCTAGACAAGCATTACCAGTTTGTGGCCCTTCCGTTTGGCCTAGCAACAGCTCCAAGGATCTTTTCAAAAGTTCTTGGTGCCCTTCTCTCTGTAATCAGAGAACAGGGTATTGTGGTATTTCCTTATTTGGACGATATCTTGGTACTTGCTCAGTCTTTACATTCTGCAGAATCTCACACGAATCAACTTGTGTTGTTTCTTCAAAGACATGGTTGGAGGATCAATTTACCAAAGAGTTCGTTGATTCCTCAGACAAAGGTAACCTTTTTGGGTTTTCTAATAGATTCAGTGTCCATGACCTTGTCTCTAACAGAAAAGAGACGTCTGAAATTGGTTTCAGCCTGTCGAAACCTTCAGTCTCTATCATTCCCTTCGGTAGCTTTGTGCATGGAAATTCTAGGTCTCATGACTGCTGCATCGGACGCGATCCCCTTTGCTCGTTTTCACATGCGACCTCTACAGCTTTGTATGCTGAACCTATGGTGCAGGGATTATACAAAGATATCACAATTAATATCCTTAAATCCCAATGTACGACACTCTCTGACGTGGTGGATAGATCACCATCGTTTAGTCCAAGGGGCTTCCTTTGTTCGCCCAACCTGGACTGTGATCTCAACAGATGCGAGTCTGTCAGGTTGGGGAGCTGTATGGGGATCTCTGACAGCGCAGGGGGTTTGGAAATCTCAGGAGGCGAGATTACCAATCAACATTTTGGAACTCCGTGCGATTTTCAGAGCTCTTCAGTCCTGGCCTCTTCTGAAGAGAGAATCGTTTATTTGCTTTCAGACAGACAATGTCACAACCGTGGCATATGTCAATCATCAAGGTGGGACTCACAGTCCTCAGGCTATGAAAGAGGTATCTCGAATACTTGTATGGGCGGAATCCAGCTCCTGTCTAATTTCTGCGGTTCACATCCCAGGTGTAGACAATTACGAAGCGGATTATCTCAGTCGCCAGACGTTACATCCGGGCGAATGGTCCCTTCACCCAGAGGTATTTCTTCAGATTGTTCAAATCTGGGGACTTCCAGAAATAGATCTGATGGCCTCTCATCTAAACAAGAAACTTCCCAGGTATCTGTCCAGATCCAGGGACCCTCAGGCGGAGGCAGTGGACGCGTTGTCACTTCCTTGGAATTATCATCCTGCCTATATCTTTCCTCCTCTAGTTCTTCTTCCAAAAGTGATTTCCAAAATTCTAATGGAACGTTCGTTTGTGCTGCTGGTGGCTCCAGCATGGCCTCACAGGTTTTGGTATGCAGATCTCATTCGGATGGCCAGTTGCCAACCTTGGACTCTTCTGTTAAGACCAGACCTTCTATCTCAAGGCCCTTTTTTCCATCAGGATCTCAAATCATTAAATTTGAAGGTATGGAAATTGAACGCTTGATTCTTAGTCATAGAGGTTTCTCTGACTCAGTAATTAATACTATGTTACAGGCTCGTAAATCTGTGTCTAGGAAGATTTATTATCGAGTCTGGAAGACTTACATTTCTTGGTGTTCTTCTCATAAATTCTCCTGGCATTCATTCAGAATTCCTAGAATTTTACAGTTTCTTCAGGATGGTTTGGATAAAGGTTTGTCTGCAAGTTCCTTGAAAAGACAAATCTCTGCTCTTTCTGTTCTTTTTCACAGAAAGATTGCTATTCTTCCTGATATTCATTGTTTTGTACAGGCTTTGGTTCGTATCAAACCTGTCATTAAGTCAATTTCTCCACCTTGGAGTCTTAATTTGGTTCTGAGGGCTTTACAAGCTCCTCCGTTTGAACCTATGCATTCTCTGGACATTAAATTACTTTCTTGGAAAGTTCTGTTCCTTTTGGCCATCTCTTCTGCTAGAAGAGTTTCTGAGTTATCTGCTCTTTCTTGTCAATCTCCTTTTCTGACTTTTCATCAGGATAAGGCAGTGTTGCGGACTTCATTTAAATTTTTACCTAAGGGTGTGAATTCTAACAACATTAGTAGAGAGATTGTTGTTCCTTCATTATGTCCTAATCCTAAGAATTCAAAGGAGAGATCTTTACATTCTTTGGATGTAGTAAGAGCTTTGAAATATTATGTTGAAGCTACTAAAGATTTTAGAAAGACTTCTAGTCTATTTGTTATCTTTTCTGGGTCCAGAAAAGGTCAGAAGGCCTCTGCCATTTCTTTGGCGTCTTGGTTAAAGTCTTTGATTCATCATGCTTATGCAGAGTCGGGTAAATCCCCGCCTCAAAGAATTACGGCTCATTCTACTAGGTCAGTTTCTACTTCCTGGGCGTTTAGGAATGAAGCTTCTGTTGATCAGATTTGCAAAGCAGCAACTTGGTCTTCTTTGCATACTTATACTAAATTCTACCATTTTGATGTGTTTTCTTCTTCTGAAGCAGTTTTTGGTAGAAAAGTACTTCAGGCAGCTGTTTCAGTTTGATTCTTCTGCTTATGATTTCATTATTTTGAGATTAAAACTTTTGTTTTGGGTTGTGGATTATTATTAATTTTCAGCGGAATTGGCTGTCTTTATTTTATCCCTCCCTCTCTAGTGACTCTTGCGTGGAAGTTCCACATCTTGGGTATTTATTATCCCATACGTCACTAGCTCATGGACTCTTGCTAATTACATGAAAGAAAACATAATTTATGTAAGAACTTACCTGATAAATTCATTTCTTTCATATTAGCAAGAGTCCATGAGGCCCACCCTTTTTTTGTGGTGGTTATGATTTTTTTGTATAAAGCACAATTATTCCAATTCCTTATTTTGATGCTTATCACCCCACTTCTTGGCTATTCGTTAAACTGAATTGTGGGTGTGGTGAGGGGTGTATTTGTAGGCATTTTGAGGTTTGGGAAACTTTGCCCCTCCTGGTAGGAATGTATATCCCATACGTCACTAGCTCATGGACTCTTGCTAATATGAAAGAAATTAATTTATCAGGTATGTTCTTACATAAATTATGTTTTTTGTGATGTACACCTTGACTGTATTGCTTTCACAAGTTAGGTACAGGTCTATGCGTTGGAGAATTAGGAAAGAGAGAGATAGATAAATAGAGAGTTATTGACAGTCAGTGAGTTGGTGTGTCAATAGTGTGTTGTCAGTGTGGCGTGGTAGTGAGTAGTCGGTGGATTTTTTTTTTTTGTTCAGTAAAGTGTTAGTCTAGTTGTCTTGTGTATGTTTGTGGCTGTGTCAGTGTGCGAGGGCTGCTGTGTTTATCTTTACATTGCTTTTATTACACATTATTTACCCTTAGAAGAGAGGTATACATATTAGATTAATTTACATACAAATACATTTACTAGGTACATACATGTAGTATTTGCACTACATACACACACACACACACCAAACCCCCTTCCCTTTAACCCTTTATCCTACTCAAATACCCTTCCATCATATCGTTCCCCTATCCAATTATCCTTACCCAAGTCTTTATTTATTTTTGACCAGTCCCTTTTTGTCATAATTTTATTCTGTTGATTTTGTAACTTATTCCTATTGTGTCATCCCCTGCATTTCACTCTGTTTGTCACATCTGTGATTGTAACTTATCCTTTACCCTTTTGTCCTACCATACAAACTCATTCAGTGTTTAGACACTTTTGTTTTCAGTTATTTATTTTTACCCCCTTTTCATTTGTGCACTGACACTTTTGTTATTGTAGAACATGGAGGGGAGGAGAGAACAGGGGAGAAGAGAGGGCAGGCAGAGGAGAGACAACAGGAGACTGTAGAGGAGAGAGCACAGGGAAAGCAGGGACAGCAGGGAGAGGAAAGACAACAGAGGAGAGGACAGGGACAGCAGGGGGGCTGAGGGAGAGGAGACGGGAGAGGGACAAAAGAGCGGTAAGGGAGAGGTGCCCTAGCTACTTCATTGAAGATGATGATGTGGCTAGACCCAGTAGGCAAGGAACACCACAGGAGCACAGACCGGGTGCAATACAGCCTGAGGAACAACATTCTGCACAGCCA
The DNA here is from genome assembly GCF_027579735.1 of Bombina bombina. Classification (NCBI taxonomy): domain Eukaryota; kingdom Metazoa; phylum Chordata; class Amphibia; order Anura; family Bombinatoridae; genus Bombina; species Bombina bombina. The sequence goes on along the minus strand of NC_069502.1, from coordinate 303,251,835 downwards.
TCACATGGGAAAGCCCGACTGAGGGAGGAGAGGTACTCTATGGAGGATGAGACTCTCATAAGGGCATACATGCAGAGGGTAAGGAAGATGGAGTCAACAGTAATGAGTAGAACAGGTAGACAGAAGATCTGGCAGGAGATCACAGATGCTGTGAATGTAGTGGGGAATCGCAGCAGGATCATTCTCTCTATCAAGCACCGCTACCAGGACTGTAAAACGGAGCTCAATAAGAAGCTGGCCAAGGAACGGGCAGCGACTTCCAGAATTAGTGGCGGGCCATCACGGGTCTTCACCTACTGTTCTTGGGAGGAGATGCTGCAGGAGAATATTTATGAGGTGTCAGTCATTAGTACAGAAGTAAAGGCAGAGGAGGAAACGCACAGAACTGGGGGAGCAGATGGGAAGGAATGGGAAGAGGCAGGAGTAGGGGTGACATGGACAGTCTCACACACAGGGAATCCACACAAACATTTAAGGAAGTGGTGGGGACAGGAGGAACAGGGGTAGGGGTACAAGGGGAGAGAGAGGCAGGAGAGGAAGGAGAGCCACTTCCTATAATGAGAAATATGAATAAGAATTTTATATCTGTTATTATTCAAGCATATCAACATTCATAAGAAAGTGACATTGTGCTTTCATTATGGCCAAGCTCATAAATTGGTTTTGCACTAATCCACAAATACAATTTGTTGTATCTACCAGGTTATTAATAAAATAACGTTAGGCCACCTAATACAAATAACTGTTTGCTATCTAACTTGGACATCACTTCATCTGAGCCAGCCTATGTTTATAGTGGCTACTCTATGGCCAACACAGAATTTTGGGTCCAGTTCAAATATACCTGAGTCTTCAATGTTTGTTCTCCCTATTTTTTAAAGTGTACTTTGAGATGTATTCTCATATATGTGATGGCTCCATCACTAGTTATTTCAAAGGTTATTCAAAAATCTCAGTGTTGTAGAATATGAGATTTTACATCATGGTCATAAAGATATTTGAGAACTAAATAAATTACTTGGTACTCCATCTTGTGTGGCTTAGGTTCCTTAATACCATTAGATTTGGATTTTCACATTTTGTGTACTTCTTGAATTGTATTTCATATGTAAGTTTCAATGTTATGTATTTTCAGAAGTTCACAATAGATGTAAGGACAATTGTTTTCTGGGGCAGGTTTGACATTTGAAGTAATGCAAAGCATTTTGCAAAGTAACTGTGAATGTATAAATAATATGTTTTTTAAATGTCTCACCACTCTTCTCCAAGGGGGGGATCTCGTCGTCTTGGCTGCCACTCATATCAATAAATAGCTGTACAAGATAGAGGGTTTATTACGTTAATAATAATATCATTATAACAACATATTTTAAAATTCACCTTACTAATTTAGATGTTGATTGTCTTCATAATTTTGGGATTGATGTACTCAGTCCTTAAAGGACCAATAAATACAGTTGATTTGCATAATCAACAGATATGTGTTAAAAAAAACAATGCACTAGCACTTAGTCTGAACTTTAATTGAGCGCCATCAGACAATCACAAATGCATATACGTATATTCTGTGAATTCTTGCACATGCTTGACTTAAGTTTCCTTTAAACTATTTACAGTGAATTGTTATATTAACTTTAATTAAATATAAGACAATATAGCACCAAAACAGAAATTTTAAAATGAATCCAAGGACATCAATATTTTTGCACCATTCAAATAATAAAGAATAAAAGGAATATTTATTTATATAATATATTTATTTCTTTTGCAAGATGTACCAAGTCCATGGATTCATCCTAACTTGTGGGATATTGTCCTTCCTGACAGAAAGTAGCAAAGAGAGCACCACAGCAGAGCTGTCTATATAGCTCCCCCCTTAACTCCACCCCCCAGTCATTCGACCGAAGGCCAAGGAAAAAAAGGAGAAATTATAGGGTGCAGAGGTGACTGAAGTTTACATAAAAAATACTATCTGTCTTGAATAGACAGGGTGGGCCGTGGACTCGGTACATCGCAAAAGAAAGAAATTTATCAGGTAAGCATAAATTCTGTTTTCTTTTACAAGATGTACCGAGTCCACGGATTCATCCTAACTTGTGGGATACCAATACCAAAACTTTAGGACACGGATGAAGGGAGGGACAAGACAGTCTCCATCTCCTCCTCGGGCATCAGGTCTCTTTGAAAAGAAGCACTAGGTCTCTTCCCTGAAGGACCCAGTTCCTCCTCCCTGTTTGGAGAGCCAGGTGATCTCTACCTCTCCGCAGAAGGCAAATGAGAGGCAGGTGGGAAGGGAGCTGAAGGCCCATGAGACGACATAAGGTCTCCTCAAATCATTAGAGAAATGCCGCATGAGTAAACTGAGTCTTCATGTCTGTAAGTCGCTTCCTCTCCTGTGACTCGTCCTCTGGGTGTCTGTCACTGAATTAACAGCCCAAAGTACAGAAACAACGTTTCAGACCTGTATCCGGTCCTTTGTCATGTCTGGAGTAACTTTTTTCAAGCTTGTGTTCATATGAGGGTTGGCTGACCCTGTACTCTGTGCCTGACCACTAGCAGGTTGCTGTTTCCTACACTTTTTTATATTATTGAATATACAGATTCAGTGAGAGACACCAAGATGACTTGCCTCTCTGTGGAGCTGGTATAGACCACCTGGTCTCCAAACAGCTTTGAGTATTTGGTCTCCAGGGCAGAGACGAGTGCCTCAATCTCTTTGCTGGAAAACCTTATGCCAACCATTTTTCCCACACAGATATATCTCAAAGATATGATGAATACTGACAAAATGGTGTACGTGCAGACTGTTATTATTAACAAAATGTATCATGGGACTGGGTCTAGTTGTTCTGATAGGATAAGTGTTTTATATTTTGTATCATTTTTTGGGTCACACACACTGTGTGGTGTATCATTTTTATTGAACGTGTTCATGGGTGTGACTGTGAAGGGTGTATCTCTACATGAGTATAACACAATACTTCCTCCAGTTTCCCTCAGAAATGAAAATATAGCATAGGTGAAATAATCAGCTGATCAGTAATCATCGTTACTAACCTGTTCTCACACTTCAGATGATTATTTCCCCAGTGCTCTAGTTAAGATATAATGAAACTCTGTCCTGTTAAGGGTCCTGAGGACTGGAGTTGAGAAACACTGCTCTAGACGAATATCTCTTCACTAAAGGAAATTCAATAGAAACGAAGAGGGAAACCTAATAGCTAATATTTACCCCCCCACCAAACAAGTCTTGGGCCTAAAAGAGTGAGCTAAATTCCTGTGTTCAAACATGTGTCCTCTTTTCTGTAATGCCACTAAGCATACATTGTGTAGACTTACACTCTGATAGTGTCTTGCTAGTTTGGGGGCGAAGTCATCACTGTTGTTTGTGGCCAATACCAGATACTAGTATGTAGAATTTACCTGTGAATGAATAAAGGATGGTATTTGTTTAATTTTTCCATAGTATCCAACTCCTAACATGTTTTTCCTCACAAAATTGCAATTTCCCTGACACAACAAGTACATTATAGCAGTGGTCACAAAGATGCATTGTGTATTTTACCTTACAAAGTGGTTGTAAATTATGTTGTCCCTGACATTGGCCCCTTCATCCTGGTCGTGCCCCTCATTTGATTTTTCATCCTCCGCATTTCTTTGAGGACGCTGCAGGCAATGATCCTTCTCCGGGCTATATTGTAGGACTCCTCCAGACCAATCAATGTATTGTATGTATTGGGTACTTCTAAAGCATGGCTAATCACCCGTAAGGGTCTCAAGGCTCTGCTCATTTTATCGACCTTGGCTGAATGGACCTCGCAGGGATTGAACCTGCAACCCTTAGGTTGCTACAGAGCTCAGCCACAGTGCCACATGCTGTCCGGGAATCAAGACAAAGGAACCTCATCTTGAGGAGCCCAAACAGCCTTTCTATGACGGCCCAGGTTTTAATGTGAGCCTCACTGTACAGCTCCTGTGGCTCGTCGGTGGGGTTACGTACTCGCATTATGAGCCAGTTTTGGCTCATGTAACCCGAGTCAACTATTGAGTAATAAAATAAAAAGTGGGTAATATGAGTCATTTTTAAATAAAATCTCAAAAATGTTAATGCAACTATAATGATTTCATTATTTATAAAAAAACACGTATAATGCACTTAAACACAATTTGAATTTAGAGATTTTTTACGATTTAAATAAAAAAAATAACATTAAAAAAAAGCAAAGAATTCACTTTGGAATATGCAATTTGCCCCCAAAAATGAAAAAACTATATAGACCTTCTAAGACGCAAATCATCTCCTGAGCACTGAGAATGGCTTTAAAAATAGTCGGCAATACTAAAAAATGCTAAGATATTGATGTTAAACTTAAAGAGTCTGTCCATTATTTCTAAAAAAACACCTGATAATGCACTGAAACACATTTCACAAGTTCAGACATTTTTTTTAATGATTTAAAAAACCAAAATCTTGAGGCTGTCTTGGATAGCTTTACCAGAGTCAGGAAAGCTACACTCTCCTCCTACCTCGGGGAATCCCACACAAAACTAATGCATCAGGCATACATTACACTCAGCATACGCTCCAAATAGATCCCAGAGGCACATGACATATGCCACAAATGCTTGACACCGACGCCAAACATGGCTCATCTGTTCTGGCATTGCCCAAGATTGCAGAGATTCTGGAACAAACTAGCATATTGGGTTTCTAAAGTCACCAAAACCAAGATAAACCTCACAGCACACTATGTCATATTCCTGGTAGACAACCCGTCACAACAACACGCTAGATTCTTAGATAGGTCAATACTGATAGCTAGGAAACTCATTGAGCAATATTGGTTTAAAAACAGAGAGCCTCCCTTCAAAAAGCTAGTGGTAGCCATGCACACTCAACTATTAATAGAAGTAGACACCCAGGGTCACATAGAAGTAAGAATTAAAGGGACAGTCTACACCAGAATTTATATTTTTTAAAAGATAGATAATCCCTTTATTACCCATTCCCCAGTTTTGCATAACCAACACAGTTATATTAATATACTTTCTTTCATGTAATTAGCAAGAGTCCATGAGCTAGTGACGTATGGGATATACATTCCTACCAGGAGGGGCAAAGTTTCCCAAACCTCAAAATGCCTACAAATACACCCCTCACCACACCCACAATTCAGTTTTACAAACTTTGCCTCCGATGGAGGTGGTGAAGTAAGTTTGTGCTAGATTCTACGTTGATATGCGCTCCGCAGCAAGTTGGAGCCCGGTTTTCCTCTCAGCGTGCAGTGAATGTCAGAGGGATGTGAGGAGAGTATTGCCTATTTGAATACAGTGATCTCCTTCTACGGGGTCTATTTCATAGGTTCTCTGTTATCGGTCGTAGAGATTCATCTCTTACCTCCCTTTTCAGATCGACGATATACTCTTATATATACCATTACCTCTGCTGATTCTCGTTTCAGTACTGGTTTGGCTTTCTACAAACATGTAGATGAGTGTCCTGGGGTAAGTAAATCTTATTTTCTGTGACACTCTAAGCTATGGTTGGGCACTTTGTTTATAAAGTTCTAAATATATGTATTCAAACATTTATTTGCCTTGACTCAGAATGTTCAACATTCCTTATTTTTCAGACAGTCAGTTTCATATTTGGGATAATGCACTTGAATTAATCATTTTTTTCTTACCTTCAAAAATTTGACTCTTTTTTCCCTGTGGGCTGTTAGGCTCGCGGGGGCTGAAAATGCTTCATTTTATTGCGTCATTCTTGGCGCGGACTTTTTTGGCGCAAAAAATTCTTTCCGTTTCCGGCGTCATACGTGTCGCCGGAAGTTGCGTCATTTTTTGACGTTATTTTGCGCCAAAAATGTCGGCGTTCCGGATGTGGTGTCATTTTTGGCGCCAAAAGCATTTAGGCGCCAAATAATGTGGGCGTTTTATTTGGCGCTAAAAAAATTGGGCGTCGCTTTTGTCTCCACATTATTTAAGTCTCATTTTTTATTGCTTCTGGTTGCTAGAAGCTTGTTCTTTGGCATTCTTTCCCATTCCTGAAACTGTCATTTAAGAAATTTGATCAATTTTGCTTTATATGTTGTTTTTTCTCTTACATATTGCAAGATGTCTCCCGTTGCATCTGAGTCAGAAGATACTACAGGAAAATCGCTGTCTAGTGCTGGATCTACCAAAGCTAAGTGTATCTGCTGTAAACTTTTGGTAGCTATTCCTCCGGCTGTTGTTTGTATTAATTGTCATGACAAACTTGTTAATGCAGATAATATTTCCTTTAGTAAAGTACCATTGCCTGTTGCAGTTCCCTCAACATCTAAGGTGCAGAATGTTCCTGATAACATAAGAGATTTTGTTTCTGAATCCATAAAGAAGGCTATGTCTGTTATTTCTCCTTCTAGTAAACGTAAAAAGTCTTTTAAAACTTCTCTCCCTACAGATGAATTTTTAAATGAACATCATCATTCTGATTCTGATGACTCTTCTGGTTCAGAGGATTCTGTCTCAGAGATTGATGCTGATAAATCTTCATATTTATTTAAAATGGAATTTATTCGTTCTTTACTTAAATAAGTATTAATTGCTTTAGAAATTGAGGATTCTGGTCCTCTTGATACTAATTCTAAACGTTTAGATAAGGTATTTAAATCTCCTGTGGTTATTCCAGAAGTTTTTCCTGTTCCTAATGCTATTTCTGCAGTAATTTCCAAAGAATGGGATAAATTGGGTAATTCATTTACTCCTTCTAAACGTTTTAAGCAATTATATCCTGTGCCGTCTGACAGATTAGAATTTTGGGACAAAATCCCTAAAGTTGATGGGGCTATTTCTACCCTTGCTAAACGTACTACTATTCCTACGTCAGATGGTACTTCGTTTAAGGATCCTTTAGATAGGAAAATTGAATCCTTTCTAAGAAAAGCTTATCTGTGTTCAGGTAATCTTCTTAGACCTGCTATATCATTGGCTGATGTTGCTGCAGCTTCAACTTTTTGGTTGGAAACTTTAGCGCAACAAGTAACAGATCATGATTCTCATGATATTATTATTCTTCTTCAGCATGCTAATAATTTTATCTGTGATGCCATTTTTGATATTATCAGAGTTGATGTCAGGTTTATGTCTCTAGCTATTTTAGCTAGAAGAGCTTTATGGCTTAAGACTTGGAATGCTGATATGGCTTCTAAATCAACTCTACTTTCCATTTCTTTCCAGGGTAACAAATTATTTGGTTCTCAGTTGGATTCTATTATCTCAACTGTTACTGGTGGGAAAGGAACTTTTTTACCACAGGATAAAAAATCTAAGGGTAAAAACAGGGCTAATAATCGTTTTCGTTCCTTTCGTTTCAACAAAGAACAAAAGCCTAATCCTTCATCCTCAGGAGCAGTTTCAGTTTGGAAACCATCTCCGGTCTGGAATAAATCCAAGCCTGCTAGAAAGGCAAAGCCTGCTTCTAAGTCCACATGAAGGTGCGGCCCTCATTCCAGCTCAGCTGGTAGGGGGCAGGTTACGTTTTTTCAAAGAAATTTGGATCAATTCTGTTCACAATCTTTGGATTCAGAACATTGTTTCAGAAGGGTACAGAATTGGTTTCAAGATGAGACCTCCTGCAAAGAGATTTTTTCTTTCCCGTGTCCCAGTAAATCCAGTGAAAGCTCAAGCATTTCTGAATTGTGTTTCAGATCTAGAGTTGGCTGGAGTAATTATGCCAGTTCCAGTTCCGGAACAGGGGATGGGGTTTTATTCAAATCTCTTCATTGTACCAAAGAAGGAGAATTCCTTCAGACCAGTTCTGGATCTAAAAATATTGAATCGTTATGTAAGGATACCAACGTTCAAGATGGTAACTGTAAGGACTATCTTGCCTTTTGTTCAGCAAGGGCATTATATGTCCACAATAGATTTACAGGATGCATATCTGCATATTCCGATTCATCCAGATCATTATCAGTTCCTGAGATTCTCTTTTCTGGACAAGCATTACCAGTTTGTGGCTCTGCCGTTTGGCCTAGCTACAGCTCCAAGAATTTTTACAAAGGTTCTCGGTGCCCTTCTGTCTGTAATCAGAGAACAGGGTATTGTGGTATTTCCTTATTTGGACGATATCTTGGTACTTGCTCAGTCTTTACATTTAGCAGAATCTCATACGAATCGACTTGTGCTGTTTCTTCAAGATCATGGTTGGAGGATCAATTTACCAAAAAGTTCATTGATTCCTCAGACAAGGGTAACTTTTCTGGGTTTCCAGATAGATTCAGTGTCCATGACTCTGTCTTTAACAGACAAGAGACGTCTAAGATTGATTTCAGCTTGTCGAAACCTTCAGTCACAATCATTCCCTTCGGTAGCCTTATGCATGGAAATTCTAGGTCTTATGACTGCTGCATCGGACGCGATCCCCTTTGCTCGTTTTCACATGCGACCTCTTCAGCTCTGTATGCTGAATCAATGGTGCAAGGATTACACAAAGATATCTCAATTAATATCTTTAAAACCGATTGTTCGACACTCTCTAACGTGGTGGACAGATCACCATCGTTTAATTCAGGGGGCTTCTTTTGTGCTTCCGACCTGGACTGTAATTTCAACAGATGCAAGTCTCACAGGTTGGGGAGCTGTGTGGGGATCTCTGACGGCACAAGGAGTTTGGGAATCTCAGGAGGTGAGATTACCGATCAATATTTTGGAACTCCGTGCAATTTTCAGAGCTCTTCAGTTTTGGCCTCTTCTGAAGAGAGAATCGTTCATTTGTTGTGGCATATATCAATCATCAAGGAGGGACTCACAGTCCTCTGGCTATGAAAGAAGTATCTCGAATTTTGGTTTGGGCGGAATCCAGCTCCTGTCTAATCTCTGCGGTTCATATCCCAGGTATAGACAATTGGGAAGCGGATTATCTCAGTCGCCAAACGTTGCATCCGGGCGAATGGTCTCTTCACCCAGAGGTATTTCTTCAGATTGTTCAAATGTGGGAACTTCCAGAAATAGATCTGATGGCGTCTCATCTAAACAAGAAACTTCCCAGGTATCTGTCCAGATCCCGGGATCCTCAGGCGGAGGCAGTGGATGCATTATCACTTCCTTGGAAGTATCATCCTGCTTATATCTTTCCGCCTCTAGTTCTTCTTCCAAGAGTAATCTCCAAGATTCTGAAGGAATGCTCGTTTGTTCTGCTGGTAGCTCCGGCATGGACTCACAGGTTTTGGTATGCGGATCTTGTCCGGATGGCCTCTTGCCAACCGTGGACTCTTCCGTTAAGACCAGACCTTCTGTCTCAAGGTCCTTTTTTCCATCAGGATCTCAAATCCTTAAATTTAAAGGTATGGAGATTGAACGCTTGATTCTTGGTCAAAGAGGTTTCTCTGACTCTGTGATTAATACTATGTTACAGGCTCGTAAATCTGTATCTAGAGAGATATATTATAGAGTCTGGAAGACTTATATTTCTTGGTGTCTTTCTCATCATTTTTCTTGGCATTCTTTTAGAATACCGAGAATTTTACAGTTTCTTCAGGATGGTTTAGATAAGGGTTTGTCCGCAAGTTCTTTGAAGGTCAAATCTCTGCTCTTTCTGTTCTTTTTCACAGAAAGATTGCTATTCTTCCTGATATTCATTGTTTTGTACAAGCTTTGGTTCGTATAAAACCTGTCATTAAGTCAATTTCTCCTCCTTGGAGTTTGAATTTGGTTCTGGGAGCTCTTCAAGCTCCTCCGTTTGAACCTATGCATTCATTGGACATTAAATTACTTTCTTGGAAAGTTTTGTTCCTTTTGGCCATCTCTTCTGCCAGAAGAGTTTCTGAATTATCTGCTCTTTCTTGTGAGTCTCCTTTTCTGATTTTTCATCAGGATAAGGCGGTGTTGCGAACTTCTTTTGAATTTTTACCTAAAGTTGTGAATTCCAACAACATTAGTAGAGAAATTGTGGTTCCTTCATTATGTCCTAATCCTAAGAATTCTAAGGAGAAATCGTTGCATTCTTTGGATGTTGTTAGAGCTTTGAAATATTATGTTGAAGCTACTAAGTCTTTCCGAAAGACTTCTAGTCTATTTGTTATTTTTTCCGGTGCTAGAAAAGGCCAGAAAGCTTCTGCCATTTCTTTGGCATCTTGGTTGAAATCTTTAATTCATCTTGCCTATGTTGAGTCGGGTAAAACTCCGCCTCAGAGGATTACAGCTCATTCTACTAGGTCAGTTTCTACTTCCTGGGCGTTTAGGAATGAAGCTTCGGTTGATCAGATTTGCAAAGCAGCAACTTGGTCCTCTTTGCATACTTTTACTAAATTCTACCATTTTGATGTATTTTCTTCTTCTGAAGCAGTTTTGGTAGAAAAGTACTTCAGGCAGCGGTTTCAGTTTGAATCTTCTGCTTATGTTTTTTCATTAAACTTTATTTTGGGTGTGGATTATTTTCAGCAGGAATTGGCTGTCTTTATTTTATCCCTCCCTCTCTAGTGACTCTTGTGTGGAAAGATCCACATCTTGGGTAATCATTATCCCATACGTCACTAGCTCATGGACTCTTGCTAATTACATGAAAGAAAACATAATTTATGTAAGAACTTACCTGATAAATTCATTTCTTTCATATTAGCAAGAGTCCATGAGGCCCGCCCTTTTTTTGTGGTGGTTATGATTTTGTATAAAGCACAATTATTCCAATTCCTTATTTTATATGCTTTCGCACTTTTTTATCACCCCACTTCTTGGCTATTCGTTAAACTGAATTGTGGGTGTGGTGAGGGGTGTATTTGTAGGCATTTTGAGGTTTGGGAAACTTTGCCCCTCCTGGTAGGAATGTATATCCCATACGTCACTAGCTCATGGACTCTTGCTAATATGAAAGAAATGAATTTATCAGGTAAGTTCTTACATAAATTATGTTTTTAACCTCTGTGATTATCTTGTATCTAAGCCTCTGCAAACTGCCCTTTTATTTCAGTTCTTTTGACAGACTTGCAGTTTAGCCAATCAGTGCCTGCTCCCAGATAACTTCACGTGCACGACCACAGTGTTAACTATATGAAATACGTGAACTAACACCCTCTAGTGTTGAAAAACTGTTAAAATGCATTCTGAAAAGAGGTGGCCTTCAAGGTCTAAGAAATTAGCATATGAACTTCCTAGGTTAAGCTTTCAACTAAGAATACCAAGAGAACAAAGCAAAATTGGTGATAAAAGTAACTTGGAAAATTGTTTAAAATTACATGCTCTATCTGAATCATGAAAGTTTATTTTGGCCTAGACTGTCCCTTTAAGTCTTTTATCCAAAAATGGGAACCTTTTCTTTTATGCATACCAATAAACCTTAGAAATATAATACTACACCCCTTCCAAAACTCAATATTCATGCTCACTGAAAACCTACAGGGTAGGTGGTGTGTCACCACTTCTTAACTTAACACAGGAAAAGAACTTCAGATTTCTTCAGGATATGACTGGCGGTGTGTGGACGGAAACAAACATCTAACAAAGCACAGAAGGGTAATGGTACTAGATACCAATAAATTGGGTTTAAATTGCACTAATGGTGTATTAGTTATAGTTATCTAGCTATTTATTTAGCTAATTGATTGTTGTTAAGGTTCTAGAACCTAGGGATCCCACCACCCTAAATAACTTAGGCAAGATGTCCAAAATAGAATAGAATGCAACTTTTGAAGTTTAGTTAATATTATCAATACTGTAATGTCTTTATAGGGCAACTAATAATGCATTCTACATGGGTGGTCTGGTGGATGTCTGGGCTTTATTGTTGTTGTTTTGTTTTGTTTAGTTTAAGTTGATTGATTTTTCATCTTGAATGACTGGGGTGGGCGGAGCCTAGGAGGGATCATGTGACCAGCTTTGCTGGGACTCTTTGCCATTTCCTGTTGGGGAAGAGAATATCCCACAAGTAAGGATGACGCCGTGGACCGGACACACCAATGTTGGAGAAATGGGATAAGGAACTCAGGGGTTGTACAAGCCCTATATATTTCGCAAGACATGCATTTCTGTTCAAATTTTGACTACTTATGTTATGTCAATAATATCTGTACCTTAGTGTCTTTGATTTCACTTCATTGTAACTTATCATGGCAAATCTGTTGATGTCTGATACTAAAATTTATTTATTTAGTTTTTTTAAAAAAAATCATATAAATACAAGCCTAGAATGCGCTTTATGATACGCAATTCGCCCCAAAAGTGAAAACTCTATATAGACCTTCTAAGACACAAATCATCTCCTGAGCACTGAAAATGGCATAAAAAATAGTTGTCAATAATATAAAATGTTAAGATATTGATGTTAAACTTTGAAAGAGTCTGTCCAAATGCAAACACATCGCCTACATAAATTCATATTTCACAGCAACACTGCCCCTTTAAATATAGCGTGCTCTGTCATAAAGGCTAACACATGCAATATTGATGCATATAGCAAAATCTGTCTAGACACAGGGGCCGAAAGAGAGACAGTGAAATTGTTATAGAGAGCAAATATCCAAGCACATATGTATGACAGCATTAAAAATGGAATTGCAAAACATTGTAAACATATGTAAGCGAGCTCTGCACGAGTACTCGCCAACGAGTCATCCATGAGGAAACTGTCTCCCCTCAAACTGTCGCCAGATGGACGACTGCCTAAGGATATGGGAGTCATGAATCGACCCAGGAAATGCCGCAAACACATTCATAATGTGCATGTGTGCATCGCACATGAACTGCACATTCATAGAATGAAAGTGGTTGCGGTATACCATTTCCTGGGCCTTTGGAGCCTACAGAGTAATATGAATGCAGCCTATTGTCCCCAACACATTAGGTATGCCACCTATATTATAGAAGTCCCTCTTGAGGTCTCTCCAATCATCCTCAGCGTGAGAGAATCCTATAAAAAGTTGGCATTTATTGGTGATGGCATTCAGAAACTTTCCAAATACCACCAAGAAAGTGCTTTGAGACAACCTGCTCAAATACCGCTCTATGGACTGAAAGTTTCTGGATACCAACATATGCATGCAGCAGAACATCTTGGATATGCCAGAAATAGCAGTGAGCATACACTTGCGTGGCTCCAAGTCGTCCTTTATGACATCGTATAGGCTAACAAGCATGTCTTAAATCTGGGTATCACTCAGCGTCCAAGATGAACCTCACCCTGTGCACCAGAGGTGCCTGCACTCAAGGCAACACCTGTCTACCCTCACACCTCCTCTGCGCCTCTGTCTGAGATGCTGGGCATGCCTGAGTCTGTTGAACAAAAGTTACCCAACACAAGCTAACCGAATAGCCATATTTGCAAAGCCAAACAGCAATAGCCAAACTGATAAGCAATGGTAGTCAAACACGCTAGAGTGATCTGATACACACTGTCGGTCCTCAGGGACATTTTGGTAATGATGTCATACATATATGCACACAGATATATACTATATACTGTATATATATATATATATATATATATATATATACACACATTTTTACAATAAAAAATAGGAAATTCAATGGCAAAAAATTTATTTAAATGCAATAAGATAAGTTCACATTCAAATGTTAAAAAGTAGGGACATTCTAAAACTAATTGAAAAAATATAATATAATGCAATAACGTTGATGGGGAGTTTAACCCCTTTAGTGCTAACGACGTTGCAGAGTTTCACACTCAGGTGCTAACGATGGCTCAGAGCCGTCGCTAGCACTCTCCCACCTTGAGGGAGATCTGGGGGCTCTCACCTGCTCCTACCCCGGCGATCGTGCCTGCAGAGTGACAGGCATCGCCGGGGCTTCCCATTTTGCGTGGTGACATCACGCGCAATAATGTGATGACATCACCGCGCAACTTTATTTATACTTAACAATGTTAAGTATAGGAGCAGGGGGCATGCTGCTTAGAAGCCTGTATCTCAGGCATCTAAGCAGCTACAGACCCCCAAGACCCACCATTGGAAAGGTTATCGCCTAAACTTTCCAACAGGGTCTAAAAAATTTGTAAAAAGTTTAAAAAAAAAAATTGTTCAAAAAATAAAAAAAACCTTAAAAAATCTTAGCACCCAGGTGGGAAAGTGCTTAGCACTCAAAGTTAAAGGGACATGAAACCCACATTTTTTCTTTCATGATTCAGATAGAGAATACAATTTTAAACAACTTTCTAATTTACTTCTATTATCTAATCTGTTTCATTCTCTTGGTATCATTTGTTGAAGGAGCAGCAATGCACTCATGGTTTCTTACTGAACACATGGCTGAGCCAATCACAATAGGTATTAATATATGCAGTCACCAATCAAAAGCTAGAACCTAGGTTCTCTGCTGCTCTTGAGCTTACCTAGATAAACCTTTCAGCAAAGAATAACAAGAGAAGGAAACAAATGAAATAATAGAAGTAAATTGGAAAGTTGATTAAAATTTTCTCTATCTGAATCATGAAAGAAAAAATTTTGGTTTCATGTCCCTTTAATTTCAGAATTTTCATGCTTTTAAATATGTGATAGGGAACTTAAACTCTGTCATTTACATGTTTTGTGCTACTAAATTTATATGAATAAAATGAAAAAGTTATACAAACAGTACTAAAAAAGCAATGAAGATATTTACCTCATACATGTACTTTTTTTTAAATCAACTTCTTGTAGTATATACTTTTTATATAACTGCACAGATGTGAGACTGTGGACAGGTTTTGGGGCCCAATGATCTAAAGCTGTCCGTGAGAGGAACTAAAATGATCCGCCAGTGCTACGATATACATGTTGAGATGGTCTAAAGGCGTATTTTACACTATAGCCGAGTATTTCACTAAGGGGAGTAACATTTTTGTAAGTAATAGTGAGATACATATGTTCACTATAGTGCTCAATAAAATAAGTATTTCAAAAGTACATTGAATTTATGCTGTAAAAATCAGAATCAAATTACAGATAAAAACTTGTATAAACAGTACACATAAAAAAGTTGTTAATAAAGCTCTGCAAGATGAGTATTTACATTATGCCATACAAATTGCCCTTATATTACACAAAAAAATCTGAAGATGCCCCGTGCCTCCCACACAAGGGGAGGGGCGAAACGTGTCACTCGGTTTCATCTGCTGATGTGCTAATTTCTTGAATAGTGGTTTGTGGTAACACTTAACTGTTTGACAGCTGACGTATGACCATGGTATTGTAGTCTGACGGTGGGGCACCTGGTCCTGGACTGAGGGTTGTGTGGGAGGTAGTGCATATCTAGTTGCTCAGGCTTGGGTAACGATGGGCTGTTTTCCCCATTTTGGATACTCTGCACATTAAGTGGATTAAGTTAGTGGTTGTCAGTGCCTATTTGAACTGCGTACCTAATTAGCGCCCACTAAGATTAACAGTGTTGTGAGTTTCCCGATTGTGGACTATTCTGCAGAAACATTCCCTTTATGGATGTGTATTATTGACTATCTTGGAGCTCCTCATCACGTAGATGCCGGCTCATTATACATCTGCACATGTTATTTTATATCATTCATATTCGCTGTTCTGTGTTTATATGAATTGATTGTCTGCATTTCACTATTTCCTAGTTGTTGGTGATTGATTTTTGTTTGCAGTTTGGGATGTCTAAATCAAACCATTTTTTTCACATGAGTTTACTGAGTCCGCTATGCCATTCTTTGTGTATTGTATCTGCATTACCCACTTTCTAGTTACATTCTAATAAGTTATTTAGTGGCTCGCAGCCCCATTGTGCCACAATTTGTCAGGAATGAGGTACTGACTGAGCACCATTAACCCTTCTTTTTCCCGAAAAATCCTATTCAGTGTAAACTGTAAAACTTGTGTTTGTAGTACACAATGTATGGGGATGAAACACAGTTGAAATCTAAAACAGTTAGATGCAGTTACAGGACAGTTTCATACACTTAATATCTTTCACATCAATTAATTAAAGGTGCAAAAGATACATATTGCTAACAACAAAACAAGAGTGGAACAGAGAAAATTATTTGCAGTAACCAGCTTAGAAATAATGTGCAGTATACATTTTGAACCCTTCAAAATATACAGGAGGCCACTTTTGGACCTTACATAAAAAAGTGAATAATTAATCTAATAGAGGGTATCTTAATTCAAAGGTGACAACTCATGGGTCACATTTAGTAAACCTCAGTTTTTTAATGTTTTGATACAGGAAAAATTACTATCTTATAAGAACAATTCAAGCTACATCTCTGTATATAAACAATGTTATGAGTAAGCAAATATAGGCATTGAATCACAGGTGGTAGAATTCGGTCTGGGAGGAAACAGCAGTAGATGTGGAAGTGCAGTGAGTAACTTTTGAATCACCATCTTGCTTAATATTGAAACTCCTTGCTGTCTTGGCAGCACATTGGAGGGGAAATATATATATAAATATATATACTAGCTAAGGTTGCTAGACTTATTTCATAATTGAAATATATAAGAACCCTTACATAGAGTTTCCCATGAAGCTACTATATATATATATATATATATATATATATATATATAGTAGCTTCATGGGAAACTCTATGTAGGGGTTCTTATATATTTCAATTATGAAATAAGTCTAGCAACCTTAGCTAGTAGACTAAACAAAGGTGTTTCTTCGGCGCGTATGAAGTTTCTATGCAATTTGTATCAATATTATCTATGCATATTATACCTGTAAGTCTCCCAGTTTCATATTGCGGAATTTAAGCTGGCGAGTTTGTTTCAAAATATGCATTGTGCTTATTAAAGTGAAGGAAAAAATCGTGCTTGCAAAACTAGAAATGAAAACAAGGTAAATTACCTTGAGAACAATATCATTTTATTTGTATAAATTTAAAAAAAAAGAAGTTACTATCAGCGCTGTCACATCTGTTCGCCTCTGCGTGAATATGCATTTTAGTGAGCTTCATTATTTTCTATGGAGCTGAAGAAATTTCAGATCATCACAGCCCTCTGAGTCTGGTCTGAAACAGTTTGAAAACCAGAAGAAATGGATCCAGTGGCAGTTGGTGTTTTTATTGTCTCTACAGATCAGTGACTGCTGGTCAAATGCCACTTTTTCCCATGTATATGGTATTAGATATTACTGGACGCTTACAGTATTTAACTCCTTTGATGCGTATGATTAGAATACCTGCAGGTGCATGTTGAGCCCTTCTTGTGATGCAGGGAGATCACCGCTCAAACACTGTTTTTGGCGATCCCCTTCACTACAGGCTGGGGATCGTTGGTGGCCTTGTGGGCGGCACTCCCTACAGGGGGCTTTAGAAGGATACATACTGGGACCTGGATGGTGGAGGATTTTTAAACCCCTTGATCTCAGTTCCCTTAGCAGCTACAAAGTTCCAAGACCCATGATTTGAAAGAGAATTGTGGTCTTGGAGCAGCTGCATTACAGATCTTTTAAAATTAAAGTAAAAAAAACACATGGGGATTTGCTTGGGGTTATTAAATTAAAGGGACAGTCAACACCAGAATTTTTGTTGTTTAAAAAGAAAGATAATCCCTTTATTACCCATTTCCCAGTTTTGCATAACCAACACAGTTATAATAAGACACGTTTTACCTCTGTAATTATCTTGTATCTAAGCTTCTGCTGACTGCCCCCTTATTTCAGTTCTTTTGACAGACATGCAGTTTAGCCAATCAGTGCTCACTCCTAGGTCACTTTACGTGCATGAGCTCAATGTTATCTATATGAAACATGTGAACTAATGCCCTCTAGTGGTCAAAATGTATTCAGATTAGAGGCAGTCTTCAAGGTCTAAGAAATTAGCATATGAACCTTCTAGTTTTAGCTTTCAACTAAGAATACCAAGAGAACAAAGCAAATTTAGGTGATAAAAGTAAATTGGGAAGTTGTTTAAAATTGCATGCCCTATTTAAAACATGAAATTTTTTTTGGACTTGACTGTCCCTTTAAATGCACAATAAAAGAAATCTGGTATGTCTAGAGACCCTTCATCAAGGTTATTTTATAGTAGAGAAGTCCCTCTCTTAAAAAATATATGAATCTCGTCTATATAGTCAGGTGATCACTGGGTAACAGTGAACACCTTGCAAGAAAGAAAGTGCTTTTATTTCTGTACTACACAATTGAGCCTCTTTAAATCTATATTATGACCCCCAAAAGCCTGTATGGGCCCCTATTTCACATGTGGTTACCCTTGATGACAATTTAGTCAGGAGATCACAGTAACAGCAGTGGTCACCTGGCCATTTTCAATATTATTTACTAAAATCTATGCAAAAATATACATGCTTTTTACATTTGTTGCTGCAGCTATCACACATGCCATGATATATAAATATAATAATGGGTCTGCTGAAAAAAGCAATATATAATTTGCATGGGTCTGAAAAAGAGTAAAACACAGAGGCGCCAACATGGCCTAATATCGCCAGAGAAATAAAGCACAGCAACACAGATGAGTAGGATACTCACAAACAAAGAGCACCCAGCTGGTGCATATGTAGCAGGCTGAAACGTTTGCGGTGGTCCAGCTCACTGTGTCCTTGGCATAAAGGCAGTTGGAAATCCTCAGAAGGCCCAGATATCACATACCTAAATGAGCAAGAGAAAACAAACCAACATGGCCAAATATCATCTGGACAAGGATAGTAGGACCCAGAGTGATTAAACTTACAAGATAGTCTGCACCTGAGGGTGCAAATTCAGCAAGCTGGAACCAAAATGTCGCCCAGTAGACTACTGCAAAGGCAATCCTCAGCAAAAACCAGGAACAAATATGTAGTTTTCAAATAAAGTGATGAGCCACACAATAGCAAGTGTATAGAATATTAAAAAACTTTATTAATACAGCGACGCGTTTCTCAGCCTGCTCAGGGCTGTTTCATCAGGCTATTTTGGTTCCAGCTTGCTGAATTTGCACCCTCAGGTGCATTCTATCTTGTAAGTTTAATCACTCTGGGTCCTACTATCCTTGTCCAGATGATA